>NW_026067954.1:3202676-3247716 GCF_014885135.2 Alexandromys fortis | reverse complement strand
GGGGGGGGGGCTGGGCCAGGCAGAAGGGACATTTCCAGGGAACTCTGGGGGCAATGGCTGGGAGGGCAGAGGCGACCATCTGATTAGCAGGGACTCGGCGTCACAGTCTAGGGAAGAGAGGGTGCGGGGGCCTTGGCCGGTCCCCAGGGGCCAGTGGCTGTGGGTGGTGACCAGGGGAGGCAGCCAGGCTGGAAGAAATCTGCTGTTTGAGAAGTGGAGGAAACCGGCTGGAGCGGAGAGATAACAGCGTGTTCTCTGTGTGTCTGTGTGCGTCTGCGTCTGCCGGCGAGGGCGACTGGAGCCAGGCGGTCTGAGGCCGTATCTAGTGAGATTTTTGTTCTGGGTTGTGAAAGTGACCCATGGAGCCAGCAGCAGGGTTCAGGGCCTGGGAGAGAGGACACGTGTCCCTGGCCTCCTCCCCGTGTCTTGTGCTGGTCTCCCCTCCCCTCCCTTGGTCAAAGAGTAGAAGGCGGGGGCAATGTCCTTAGTACAGAGGAAATGGTACAGAGGCGCAGCTTTCAGCTTGATTGAGCCACTCATTTGACATATGAACTCGAATACTTCCCCTAATATTTCTGGCTGTCTCAGTCTCCTCGCCTATAAAATGGGGATTATTTCTGTCTTCCCCTACATTGCCCGCAGGGTGATTGGGAAGTTCTTATGAAAAATAAGCCTGTGAAAATAGTTTGCAAACTGTAGAGTGCCACATGCAAAGAGGCAAAATGATGAGTCTGCCCTGTACTGCTTAGGGAAGACTTGGTCAGAGCACCTTGTCAAGGGTGGGAAAGGAGGAAGTGTGGAATAAGGACCCTAAGGCTCCTGGAGCCACTGAGAGTCTGAGAAGGTAAGGAACCTGGCAGGAAGGACTCTCTCCTGGGTGGGAGGTTCATTCTCAGCTCGCTGAGTCAAGGGACAGATGGCCTGCGTCAGGCATGGACTTCTCCATGGAGATGAGAAAGCTAATGGAAGACCCTCGCCCATAGCAGCCAGGGCTCTGCCTTGCCTGGGACAGCTACTCGGAAATGTGGGGAAGCCCCTTGCCTCTTCTGTTAAGCCACAACTGCCCAAGGAAGCCAGGTCACCTTCTCGCTCCCCCATATCCCCGACCTGGAAACCAGCCAAATGATGTGGAAACTCAGAAGGAGCTGGCAGGGGTGGCAAGACTGAGTCTGTGAGTCTGAGAGAAGCTGAGCTATTTAAAGCATGCAGCATGGGGGTGGGGGAGCATGAATGCCACCTACCCCAGGGGCCTCCTAGCAGCTTCTCCTTCCCTGGCCCAGATGCTGTACCTGAGGGCATCTGGAGGACCAAGGTCAGATGTCCCGGCTTTGAGAAGCTGCAGCTGATACGGCATGACAGGGCAGCTCAGCCTGGCTCAGGAGCTCCTCCTGATCCTCCAAGCCGAGCTGATCTGGCCACTTGGTCCCCTGTGCCTTACAAATGAGGCTGGTATTTCAAGGAGGAGTATACGACTGCAGCCCCAGACTTAGAGGGCCAGTGGGCAGAAGCGGAACCAGGAGCTTTGCCTAGTTGGCACACTCTAGGTTACTTTTTGACTTTTTTTATACCCTATGGCCAGCTACCTGTCTTGAGTTCTAAGCCCTTAATGAACAGTGCTCTTCTCTCTGCGCAGGGCCCACAAAAGCGGGCTTGTTAGATACAAAGTACCACTTAGGCCGCACAAACAGGAGCAACTGAGGAGACCTGAGCAGAGGCCTTTCCACAAGTCAGCATATGGACCAAAGCTGTTCTGACCCGGCAGCAGTGGAGGAGTGTCCAGAGGCCCGCCCACCACTCTTTCTGGGAAGGGCTGGCCCTTGCTCTGAGACTATGGGCCTCCTCCTGTCTGGGCACTAAACTTCTGTTTCTTTTCTGAAGTGATGGATGGGCACTTTTTATAAAGAAAAGACATTCTTAGTAAAATAAAGTGTTGGCAACTCTCAGTCTATCAGCCCTAGAAATTATGGAGCCAGGGACTCCGGTTCCCAGGACAGCAGTTTGCTATCCTGGGCACTGAGCAGGCCCAGAAGTAAAGGGATTTGCCAAGGGCAGGATGCAGCCTTGGGTGCTACTGTCTGGGCCCTCAAACCCAAGGTCGTGTGCCCCAGTCTAGTAGTTAGTTCTGCTTCACAGCTGGGCTCTCCGTCCAATCCCACCCCTCTTCTCTCACCTTGTGACTTGAGATTCAGCATCACTACTGCATGCTGCATGCTGCATGCTGCCACCATGCACACAGTACAAGATGCTATCCAGACCACTTTTCGTGGCATGTGACATGGTGACCTCAGAGCATCTTATTGCCGCTCACTTTCATAACCTTTCATATTCACGTTCCCTGTGTCCTGTTACCCAAACAGGCCAACTGGCCCCCCCACAAAGACTCTGGCAGGCTCACGTTGCTTGGTGGACATGGATGTCCGCACAGAGCTGTGCCCATTTATCAGGTCAGCACCACCATGTGACAGGTGGCATTCTAAGCAACAAATGGAAAAGGTCCTCTTTTACTCCTATGGCCTTACCACTGTAGTGGGGATATGGAAAGACAAGCTCCGCCACTGAGTGGGATCACAGAGGCATGCTGGAATACTCTGAGGATCTCATAGAGACGGAAGATAGATTCATCCGAGGCGGGTGCTCAGACAAAGGGTGGCCAGTGGTCGGCACCAAATGAAGAAAGGTACAAAGAACATGTATCAGGCCAACAACTGAGCAGGCGTGAAGCCAGACAGAACCATGACTGTTCCTGAGCACAGTGTGCGCAGGGACAGAGGTGGCCGAGCAGAGGGAGGGGCTGGAGCCAGGTTGGAAGGGCCATTTGCCCTACCCAGGAGCAAGAAGCAGACCTTTGGGTCCCTGACCACTGCGAAGCGTTGGTAAGAAAATGGATGATGATTTCTGACTGGCATTCGCAGGGCGCTCTCTGCAACAGGATGGAGGGCTAGCTGGGGGTCACTGCCTTCTCTGCACAGACCTCTGCCCAGAGGAAACCTGAAAGAGCCAGGATAGGAATAAGCAGCCTCCACACGGACAATGACGGTAGAACCGAGGTCAGGGATCCACCCAGGAGAGGCAGACTCTGGTTGAAGGTGAGAAGCCAAAGAGAGGCACTTGGAGGTTTCCAGCGTGGGCCCGCATGGGACCTCTTCCTTGAATGTGCACAGCATTCAGAGCAGCAGGTCTCACCTGAGTGGTCACCCACTCCTGTGCACATGAACAAACTCTCTCCTCGGGACTTTTATGCAGGTCAGTCTAAACGACAGCCACACTAGGACTTGGGAACGAGGATGCTGAGCCTGGAATTGCTTGTCTAAGGTCCCCCAGACTCCAGAGTCCCTTCCACTTGTCCCCAAACACATCAGCCTTCCTTCTTTGCGGGATACTCCCACCCCTGCGTGTGCGTTCAGTTCTTTGCAAGTGAGGAGCTATAAGGAGCTCTGTAGGGCAAGGAACTGAAGGGGACTAAGGACAGTCCCTGGCAGAAAAGCCTCTCCTGCAGCTTAACTCTCAAGACAGAACTGATCCCCACCCTGGAAGGACAGAGGGCCATTTGCCTCTGCATTCAGGTGGCCCCAGGACTCTCTGAGCCCAGCAGGGAACAGTGGGAAGGGGCTTGGACTATAGCCACATTCCTGCATAGGTTCAGGTCTCCACTCTGCTGCTTAGGGGTTTGGTGACTTTAGCCTAGTGTCCTGTTCTTTCTGTGCCATGGCCCTTCACTTGCTCTCTCAGATGGCTGACAGGAATGAAAACAGTGCCCTGACACATTGTAAACACTCAATAAATAGCTAGGGTTCGGGGGGATTACTGTTGTCATTGTGCGGTTATTCAGTGCTGCGCAGACACCAGATAGGGCATGCCCCAGTCAGGGACAGGTGAACATTCTAGCTGGCTGTTGACTGTCTTTTCTTATGTCAGAATTCCTGGCCTACAGAATCCATGCCTCGAACGCTGAAAGTAAAAGAAGGCTCGGGCCAGCTGTCCTCCTTTCTTGTCTCACCCTAGCAGAGCCTATAGGCCATCCTTTCCCACCGTGGCCCCTTGCCACCCCTTCTCCCATCAGTCTGACTCTAGAAAGTCCTTCTGCCTGGGGTGGGGGTTAGAGCTTGGGGTGAGCGACCTCTGAGTTTCTTGGCAGCAGTAAAGTCCCTTCCATTATCCTTTCACTCAGCCTGGGCCCCCGCAGGGGACCACAGTCCGTCCATATGGTTCACCTAACAGACTGGATGAGGGTCCTGGGGCTGGGACTTTGTTTGAGGCCTCCAAACCATTGAGACAGGGGCGGGGCTCATGTCAGGACAACAGCAGTGCTTTTAACTGGCTCTCTTTGAGCAGCTGTGGGGGACAGGCAGGGGACAGATGACCGAGGTCCACTCTGTCCTCAGTATTTGTAAAGGATGGCAGAAGGGCCCAGCCACAAACAACTGTGGCCCTCATTGGTTCTACGTTAAGTATCAAAAACAGAAGAGTAGGGGAGCGTGGGAGGAAAAGAGGGGGAGAGGAAGAGAAAGAAAATAGAGGAAGGGAAAGGGAGGGGCCCCACATCTTCCAGAAGGCCTTTCCTTCTGGTTTTCCGCTTCAGCAGCCACGTTCACACTTCGGCTGAGCAGCCGTTCTGCCTCAACTGCTTCCTGGACCCTTAAATACTGCAACCACCAAACAAGGCCATGGCAAGCCCTAACCCTGGCCCTGACCTCCAGGTCTCCCTCCTACACCCTGGGAGGGGGGTACGCAGGACTGTTGTCCGGTCACATGTTCTGCCTCCCCATGGGTATGCATCTGACTGTATGCACACTGTCTGCCTCGCTCCCAGAGGTTCCTTTGCAGTTCAGATCAGTGGCTCTCAGCAGGACGCAGTATTTTCTCTGTCCTGCCCTAACCACCACAGTACCTTCTTACTCCAGAGAGGCCCTGGCAACACTGAAAGCTCAGGAAAGCTGGTGGTCCTGGGTGCACGGTGCTGAGGGCCAGCAAGCCTGACAGTCCGGAGCAGGTGCAATCTCCCCAAGAGGAACAAAGACAAGACCTGCGTGGGAGGCGAAGGGATAGCCACCCTCTGTCCATCAGAAAGAGCTAAGGGCCCTTAACTTCCGGCCTCTGAATGAAAACTCTCACATGGGGGCATTTAGGTGGCTCACCCTCTAGACTGTAGGGAGAAAAAAAAAAAAAGGACAAATTTTAGTTTTGTCCTTTCCCCAGAGCAGAAATAGGTAATAGGAAAGAATATGCAATAATATAGTTTGAGTTAGGACCCTGCTCAGGGACCCATTCCAGGGGCCTTACTTATTTCCTCGGCTCTCAAGCAAAGCTGTGGTGAGCTGAACGAGGGCAGACTCCAGTATTTCCGGCCAGGATTCAGGAGCTTTGAGTTCCACTCTGGACCTCACCCCTGGGAAGAGTCTGGCTGGATATGCCATCTCACACCTCTGGCCTCAGTTTCCCCCACCTATAAGTGAGCGGAATGACCTAAAGCAATGGGAGTGGGGCCTTTTGGCCCTATCAGTGAATGAGGAGACAGTTTTCTTCCTGTCTCTCCGCACAGCCCAGGGCCCCACCAGGAGCCTTTGGCCCCCTCCCAGGCGACACACCTGCCCGCAGTAGCTACATTGCCAAGGAGGTCTCAGAACCAAAGAAGGTCTGGGAAACTGTCTGAGGAGCCCAGAAGGTGAAGGGCAGGCAGCTTTGTAGATAAGACTCAAAGGTGCTAGGGGAGGGGTATATATGTCTATGGCTTATATGGACAAAACACCAGACCCATGGCCATGACTGAGACACAGTGACCACACTCAGAGGTGGACACGAAAAGAAGCCCTTGGACTTTTGGGCATGCAGGAGGTGAACTTGACATCCCCCTTGGAGGTGCAGGCTACCCCAGAGGATTCTGAAGGTAGAGAGCACAATTCTGTCATGAAGTTGGTTGATGATGGGCCAATTAAAAGTCCCTCAGGCCTGGGTCCCTGGGCAAACCCAGAGGTGCAATGCTAAGCGTGGAGGTTTGTTGGCACCTGACACCTGTCTGGTATATACAGCTCCTCTTAGCCCATTCTCTCACGCTGTGCTTCCCTGGTGGGAAAGGCTGAACCAGAGAAGCCTGGAGTCATTCTCTTTGGGTTTAGGGATATATGGGCTGATTCTAGCTTCCTACAATATGGTGGACAATAGCAAACTTAGGTTCAAATCCCAGATCTGTTAAGTACTAACCATGTGATCTTGGGTAAGTTTCTTATACATTCCAAGCCTCGGTTTCCTTGATGATAGGGGAGAGAGAGATAAGAATACTCTATGGGCAATAAAATCAATTAAAAGAAAGAAAAGAATACTCTGTAGGGTTGCGCAGAAATTAAATTATAATAATGCAAGTGAAGGGCCTGGCACAAGACTGGCCCCCAGTAAGCTCAACAGTGAGCAACGACTCAACTGGAAGCCAGTTGGAATAACTGTAAGAGGAATTTGAATTTTGGTTTGTCATTAGATACACAATCAAGTATAAATCAGGCACAAACCACATTCAGGGACTGGAGACTGGTGATGTTAGGACTTAGTAGCTGATCTCTGTATAGCTGAGGCTGACTTCCTGCCCACAGTTGTCCTGCCTCAGCCTCCCAATCGGTGGGATTACAAATGCATAGCATTAAATTGATCTTTAGATTCAAAAGTCCCAAACAGAATACCAACAGACTTTCTAGCAAAAAAATAAATAAAAACCTGGTAAACATTCTAAAATGTATACGTAAACTCAAAGGACTTGAAGCGATATCCAAAAGCCTTAGAAGAGGAAAGTTTGGAAGTATGGCTAAGAGCAGGTTTAGGTGTCAGAAAGCTCTGTAGGGCAGCTTAGGGTACACTGAGCACCGCTCAGTTCCCCAGGCATGTAGGTCAAGAACAAAGAGCCTGACCCCTGGATTTGTGGCAGTTTTGTCCCCCCCCCGGCCCCCACCAATTCAAGATCTTCACCTCTCAGTACCCCAGGTGCCTCTAATGTACAGTGGGATAATCTCAGTCCCACTACCACAGGGCTGTAGTAAGGTTAGCAAATTAATCTTCCAACAGAGCTCCAAGCGTGGTGGTGTTGCTTGGGCCGACCAGCCCGCTCCTTACCTAGCAGGATAAATAAATGAGGCTTACATAGGCATGATGATATTTGAAAGAGGCCACATGACTAACATTCAGTAATGCTCAAGGGGTTCAGAAGCCAGGGAGCTCAGGAATGTGCACCCAAAAGGGGGGACTGGGTACGATTTGCACACAAGGACAGCCTTGGCACTCAAAGCTGGGGAGAGGATGGGAAAGGAACGAGGACGGAGCTACTGCCCTTGGACCGCTTGGCCCATGGAAAAGGAAGTCTGGAAATGTGAACACAGGCTGAAAGGCTGCTGCTGAGGAGCTAAGGCATCCTGGGTCCGTCCTCCTCTGAGACCCAGCCTTGCAGCCTAGGGTCACTTGGCGGAAGGTTAAACACAGGTGATCTCCAGCAGACCTAGAGAGAGCAAAAATCTGATAGCGGGGATCTCAGGGGATCTCGAAGGTGCTGCCTGGGGCCCAAGGAGACTGGCTGGAAAGACACATTCCAGGGGTCGTTGTGAGTAGGGGACACCACCAGCATTAGTCACCAAAGGGCAGCCTGCCAAGTCCTACAGGACGCCGAGCAGAACCCTTTGGCTCCAGCCCAACTCAGCAGTTCCCTCCCCACCCCCTGGACACACGTAGCTCACCAGGCCTGGGGATATTTCCAGAAAGTCTAAGAAAGTCCTGGGACTGGGGAGGCTGTGAGAGAGCCTGCCCAAGGCTGAAGGCCAGGTCCCTCACAGAGAAGCAGACGTGCTGAGGGGAGGGGAGGGGCGGAGGACGTGACCGGCAGCTTTCATTCTCAGAGGCCAGGGATTTCAGAGGAATGCAGCCAACTCTGCCTCTCAAGTTCCCCCTTCAGACCCCGCCCGGCTGGAGCCGAGGGCGCCTGCCGAGGCCACCTTAGAAATCAGAGGGATGTGTGTGTCACAAGCTCTGTTGTGGAGGGGAAACACATCCTGCCCATAGTTCTGCGACCCACCCCCTGGCTCCTGAATACAACTTCTGGTTCTGCAGAGCCTGGGAGACTCCTTTGACACTGCTTTCTTCTCTCAGTCCCCGTACCCATCCACCATCTCCACCAGAAACATCTCAGCTCCTAGAAGGGTGTTTCTAGGAATGTCACATCTCTGTCATCAAGGTCATGAGTGCACCTGGGGGAGAAGGGAGATGCTGCACCACCCCTTCCCCATGAGGAGATGACACCCGTGAAAAGGAACAACCGTCCCAGATAGTTCCACAGGCCTCCTGCACGGCTGGCTTGCATGCTGTGAGAGTCACTTGCTGGGCATTGAGGAACAAGATTGAAGCGGGGAGGAGATCTGCTCAGATGTCCTGATGCAAACATGTTTGTGGGCTTACTCCATTTTTCTCCTTTCTCCATCCCCCACTTCCCTTCTATAAATGAAAGGCAAGCTCTGGACAGTCTGGCAGACTCCAAGGCTGAACAAGCAGAGACCCAGAAAAAAGGGGGAAGGGGGCTGTTTTCAGGGGTTTGGCTGCCTTCCACCTTTAACCCACCCCCGCCCCTATCCCAGCTAGCTGGATGCTACCCCTCTGCCCACCCAGCCCTGCTCGCCCTGGGGTTCCTCCTCTTAGTGACAGCGAATAGTTTGCAGACTCAGGAATGTGCTTGTGGCTTGCCCAGAGAGCCCAAGGCCCAGAGTTTTAATATGCTGCCCCCCCCCAAGAGCCAGCCCTGCTTAGCCTGCCTGTGCCCCTCCATTTTCTGATTCCTGGGATTCCACACTCTGGAGCCCTTCCTGTTCAACCCAGGCCGTTAATGTCTGTCTGTGCCCTCACTGGGTGCTTAGCTCTCTCTGTTGTTTCTGGTCTTTTTTCAAGGGTCCATTCCTCCCCCCCCCCCTCTCTCTCTCTCTCACTACATCTCAGGTGACTTTGTTCATGCGACGTGCCATGAATACTTATGAAGGGCCTACTGTGTGCCATGCCCCCGGGCTACACGGGGAGTCAGGAGTAAGCAGAACAGACCAAACAGCACGTCCTGATGGAAGCAAGGGATCAGTAAATAAGCAAATTGCTCATTTCTTATTCTACAGCAAGTGCGTAGGGAATCTGTAACTGGGGGGGGGGGGGTGAACAGGGCAGTGCAAAAGCCCCGAGGCAGGATGTGCCTGTCCCGTGGAGCAAGGCCAGTAGCCAGAACTGAGAGGACTTAGATCATCAGGGTCAAAGATCTGCAGGCTGCAGTGAAGATGTGTATCAGTGCTGGAGGAATGGACTGTGTAGGGATTGTGATGGAGATCTGGCTCAGGATTGACACGTTCGCTCGGGCTGCTGGGTTGAAGTGGTCTGGAGGCTTGGGGTACATCGCCGTGGGTGTGGGGGGGAGGGCTGGCTTGCAGGCTTTTGAGAAGTCCCAAGGAAAGGATGGTAGGAGAGTGGAAGGGTCAGGGGCCTGGTGTTGAGAGGCGAGGTCTGGTAGGAACAAACCCCAGAAACCATCAGGCAGCAATGAAAGTCAAAAGTCTCGATGTGCCCCCCCCCCCAGGACAAGGGCTAGTGAGAGGACCACTCGATTAGACACCGGAGCTGTGTTTCTGTAGCCTAGGGTTAGCAATGAGTGGGCGGCAACCAGCCATGCTGTTTGCACCCTGCATAGCAGAAATGAGAGGCAAGGGGCTGCAGCTAGCTCCCCCTCCAACCCTCTTCCCCGCTGGCCCAGCAGAGGGCACATGGGGGCCAGTTCACGGCCCTTCCAAACGGAGGCTTCTCCAATAGAGGGACAAGTAGGGGCAGGTTCTAGTCCCTGTCACCCCAAACCTCTTGGCATTTCACAGGAAAATAGTGTCATTTTATCATTCCATTCCTTGGTGAGGCTTAGATTTCAGCTTCCAGAAAAGTGACCTAGAGCACAGGATAGGCGCCTAGGGCTATCTTTGCCCCCCCGCGGCTTTAAATAACTCAAGCCTGTCCCCACAGCCATTTACAACCCTGGCTTCTGTCCTGTGGTGCCAATAAGATTAAGTATTTAGCTCCCACTATATTTTCCCCTCTGTATTTCTGACAGAATGTTTCCTGCCTCCATGACGCTATCTCAGTAAACAGAATGCAGTTGGCCCTTCCACATCCTTGAGTCTACCTCCACAGTTCAACCAACTGCAAGAAGGAAGGGAAAAAAAAATCAAGATTCCAGAATGTTCCAAAACACAAAACTTAAATTTTCCATGTACCATACTGTAACAACGTGATGTGTAGGCATTAGATTTGACATTATATGTTATGTAGAAATGATTTAAGATATATATAGGAGGATGCCATGGGCTAGTCATGAATATGATGTCATTTTATATAAAGGATATGAGTGTTTGAAGGTTTGGGCATCTACAGGAATACTTACCAATGAGTGTGCCTGGGTAGGGGATAGCATGCTGGGTAGCCATAGGCTCCAGTGAATTTTTTATAACCCAGTTGAAGTTCACCTTCATTTACTTTCCCCTGAAACTGGCTTCCAAATACTTCTTTGATGTCACTACACAAATACCAAAGTTGAGAAAAAAATGAAGTTATTCAAAATGGCCAAAATTTCTAGTTTAATTACATAACCCCCCCCCCAATTCCACGTGTTGGGGACTCAAAACACTGTAGAGATGGTTAAGTGTGTGGAAAATGTCTGCTGTACCACATTGCTCAGCTCGGCTTCCATATGGGTTCTGGAAGGATCTCCAGCCACGTAAGCACACATAGTCCTGGCGGAGAGAGATCAAAACTTAAGCAAAGCCAGGCTGTGGTGGCGCACGCCTTTAATCCCAGCACACAGGAGGCAGAAGCAGGCGGATCTCTGTGAGTTCGAGGCCAGCCTAGTATACAAGAGCTAGTTCTAGGATAAGTTCCAAAACTACAGAGAAACTCCGTCTCAAAAGAAAAAAGAAAACTTTAGCAAAACTGAGTTGGGGGTCCCTTCTGCACCTGTTACCTTCTCTCCTGCTCTACACAGATTTTCTCACACGTCACTGTCCCTCTGGAAGAGAGCGGAAATCTAGACTACCTCAGAATCCTTAGTCCTGCTGATGAATGGCCCAAAGAATGTCTTCCGGGCCCCAAGGGAGTGCCACAGCTGTCCTACCTCAATTATCCCATCCCCACTCCCAGCTGCTCCTTTTTTCTGCTGGTTTGTCCCTCCCAGCCAGGTACAAAGTTGAGGCAGAGGTGAACTCTGAACAATGTTGAGTCACACTGGACAAGGGACACGCATCCAGCACAGTCAGGATGGAAGGACAAGGGTTTCCATACCAGAGCTAAGGGACTCACGACTGCAAAGCCTCCATCTGACAAACCAGGGTTCCAATGGCCTCCCCAGGGTAAAGGCTTGTGGGGCCAGGAGGTGGCTCTGGGTAAGCATGGTGATAGGCCTTTCTGTAGTCAACCTCTTGACATGTGCATGCAGGGACAGTAGGAATGCAGAGGGAAGTTTGGGGATGCTCATCCCAGAATAGCTTTAAAACTAGGCCAGCCTTACAAAGCACCTAAAATGATTGAAAGCAGGTAGGATTGAAGCAGATGCCTTCTGGAGATGACTGTCAGACCCAAGTATGTCAAAACTCCGTAGGCTTTCCTGATTGTTCAGCAGACCTCAGGACACAGCCTAGGACGTTCCTTCCCCCTGGGCCCCTTGTATATATTGCATTAGAGTTGGCACCTGACAGAGAGAAGCACCGGACTGATTCACCAGCATCCACAGAAGGAGAGACTGGTGGGGGGTGGATGGTAGGTAGGTATGTGGATGGTGGGCAGAGGATGCTTGTACACCCCACATCAGCTGGCTTCAGTCCTGGGTGGGAATCCCTAACAGCATGGGAATCCTAAGTGGGTAGTCTTGCCTTCACTTCCTGTGTAAATAGATCTTCTTGTCATTGTAAGAGAGAGCCGTGGACTGGAAGCAGGTACTGGCTCACTGCTTTGGTCCTCAGTGCAAAGTTGGTTTTTCCAGATTGTGAAACATGGTTTCTCGGTGGATAGCTCACTGGAGCACAGATGCTTTCCCAAGGGTGCACGTGACTGACATTCTCCTCAGGTGCTGAGGCCCCCGTGTGCATTCCCCTATACGTTGCTGTATGTCTTAGCTTCGACCCAACCTGATTTCTCCAAGAGCACAGTTTCCTGGGGTCATGATAACTTGTGGTTTTTGAGACGTGAGCTGGCTCATGAGCCAGCACAGGTGGGGGAGCCTGTAATTCTAGCCAGGACTATGTTCAAGGAATCCTGTGTGAGAGTGCCTGATGGGGAGGAAGTCCCCCTCCATTATATCTTAATTGGTGTTGGTTTCTTCAGATGGCTCGTAAAGATGTGCCTATACTCCCCAGGCTCCATCCCTACAAACTAATCTAGAGTAACAGACTGCTGTCTTCTGGATCCCCAGACTCAGGTTCTCCACCGAGTACAGGTCCCTTCCCTTGTGATGGTGAGGAATTCCATGTGAGGAGTACTTCAGACTATTAAAATAAACCCCATCTCTTTGTGTAAGAGTTGAATGTTGGTGGGAGATGGGAATCTGCCCCCAAACATGAGCTGTAGACTATCTCAGTCTGCGAAGGCCAAGCCATCTGGTGTCCACAGCCCTCAGCCGTGTACCATGGCTCCCATGCTGTAAGTAAGCCGAACTGTGGATTGGCAGAGAAACAACCCATGACAGCCTAGTGTCCAAAATGCCAAACATTTCACCGTACTGTACGATTTCAGATCAGCGAGAGTCTGTGGAGGCGGAGGCTGGCCTGGAGCCATTCTAGCGGCAAGTTAATCTGAATGAATGTAAGGCAGAGGCCACCTGATCATCTGATGGCCTCACACACTCCAACATGTGTGTCTCACAGCTACCCGGGCCGTGCCAGGAAGAACTCAGAGCATGTTGCCTGTTTACATGTGTGTGGAGTATGCGTTAGTCCCTCCTGAAACCCCGGAGGTTGCTGGAACGAGGGGACTTGGGAATTAGCATCTTAATCTTACTAAGAAGTGTGGCGTGGGGTCCTGCATAACACCTGGCATCAGCTGGGCTCAGCCTGAGGAAAATGATTGTATCCTTATCAAAGTGCCTCCAGAGACACCAAGACTTTCTGTCATCATTTCCCCACGGGGAGACAAAAGCCTCTGGATCCTTCCCTTCAAAGTCTACTGCCTGGAGCCCTGCTTCTCTCACAGAAGGGCAGGTTTCTGATCCACCAAGTGGAACCTTTATGACTTGTCATGGATGTGTATCCTGTAGTGTGGTAACTTCGTGGAGAAGCATTCCTGCTTCTAAGGGTACAGCTGACAGGATGCGCTCAGGTGCGGCATTCCCAGGGGAGAGATGCCCCCCAGAGGGGTCCCAATTGATGTGTCACCCCACTGAGGCCTGTCCTTGTTTAACTGAAGATGCCCCGTCTCCCTCTAAGATGGGGGCTGAACTTTTGGAGTTCCCGTGAGAGATGGCAGGGGATATTTTATAAACAACTGAGCAGAGTGGACTCTGCAAGGCCAGGCGACTGGTCCAACCAAGCTCACCTAGTGCTCTGTGGCCAGTCCATGGATGTGCTGGGCAGAGCTGATGGCACACGGAAGGAGTCACCAGACCTCTGCCCACGGTCACAGTGTGCCATGGGGACCAGCACTTCCTCTGCCTGCGGCAGAGCCAGCATCACCAGGGGCAGGCAGGGCCAGAAGGTGCCAGACACTACCCATCCCTCCAGCTTCCTGCCCCTTTCTTCCGCAGCTCTCTGAGGGAGTTGCGGTTATTTTTATCTGAGGACACTGGTGTGGGAGGCATTTGTCAGCATCGTCTGGTAAAGGCAACTGAATTGTCTGTTGTCCAAAGCACCCCCAAATGGGTAGTGCTAAGCATGCTAGGCTGTTCGCATTTAAAAATACAGTTGGAGCCATGACAGCTGATGCATTCACAATGCTGACATCACAACCTAAACCCAGACTGTTGGTTCCGGAGCCCAGGCTTGTGTTTTACTCTCTTGGTTTTGGGTTTATCACCCATAAGGGCTTCTGTCTTTGAAAAAGTCATGATTCAGTAGCAGCCACCTACGCAGAAGAGAAAATGGTCACAGTCTCTAGGATGATTGCAGGGCAGGTCATCTCCACTAATCCCAGAGGGCTGACTCTAACACCGCTGTTGACTAGACATGCCAGGAGATGGTCCATGCGGCCCTCATGTTTCTAGGGACAATTTCCGGGTGTCCCTGTGGATGAACTTACACTGATTAAAGTTCCCTCCTTGGGTGTGATGCTCAACATTACCTACCAAGCACTTCTAAGACTTACCGCATTCCAAAACATGGGGTGGGAGTGTGTCTGACTTTCTTCTGTTGGTGTAACCAAATGAAACAGACTAGTGGTTCTGGAGCTGGCAGTCCAAGAGGAGGCAGTAGCATCTCCTGTGGGCTTCACGCTTCCTCATCAGATGGCGGGAAGACTGAAGGGCAAGTGAGCTCATGCACAAAGATAGTATGGGGTGGGCCCCCTCTGACAGGCAGCTCTCACAAGCCTAACTGCCCCATGTGAGGAGGGCTTCAGCCCCATGGTAACCGGCGCTCAAAAGCCCTACTCGCAACATAGCATCTGATCTGCCGTCAAGAGTCGTGAAGGACCAGGTCACAGTGTGGTGCAGGGCAGTGGTTTTCATCTGGTGTCCTTGTGTCCCCAGCAGATACCGTGCTAGAGGGATGAGAACAGATCTCCGACTGGCATCAGATTGGTAGCGGCCTCCGCAGTCCTGGGTAGCTTCCCACAGAAAACTGTGAACCTGGCCTTCAGTGTCAGTGATGCTGCTGGGAAGGAGGCAGATGGAGCCTCCCGCCCCTCAGCGTGTGTCCTGACAGGAGGCACCCTGGTTGGGCAGGCAGAGAGAGATGGTGCCAGCGTGCAGCACCGAGTCACGTGTCTGTTTCACTGTGTCTGCTAAGCTATGGACCTCACGAAAGGCCAAGCCAAGCTGGGATTTGAGAATCTGGTGAGCGAGGTGTGATCTCTGGCCATAAAGATGAACACCCAGCTTTGCTGAGCATTTTTCTTCTCCCAGTATGATTTTGATATCAGCTGCCTCATTCAGTCTTCACAACCAGTTATGGGTCCAATGGGATGCACACCGTCAGCTCCATCTTGTGGATAACTGAACTGAGGCCCAGCGAGGGGAATTATTTGCTCAAAGATCACAATACCCCAAGATGTTTGTTGATCCCATTACTGAAACATCTTTTAGTGAGGACAACACCCCTTTTCTGATCTTTGAGTCTCCTTCATGTTGCTTAGATCTCCATATGGGTACTCAGTGGGGCCTCTCTTCCATATTCGCTACTCTGAGTAGAAACCTGAAGAAGCTTGGAGCAAATTTCCTACTCCAGCAGCCACCTTTTCCTTAAGAAGTTTTTCTTGGGCTAGAGAGATGGCTCAGCTGTTAAGAGCACTGGCTGCTCTTCCAGAGGACCTGGGTTCAATTCCCAAAACCTACATGGCAGCTCACAACTGTCTGTAACTCCAGTTCCAGGGGATCTGTCACCTTCACACAGACAAATATGAAGGTAAAACACCAAGGTGTGTGCATGTGCGCGCGCACACACACACGCAACAGCTAGTTTTTTTTCCTGCCTTCTTTGATGTTTTACCAAAGCTAAGCAAGAAAACTATCCTATAGTACAGGGACTAGAAAACTACCTCCCTCTTGGGACTGCCATCGCCACAGCACCATACATCCACTCTCCTGTTAATGCAGCAATGCCTGCTGAGGGCCTGTGTTCTACACATTAGATGGGTGTTTAGCAGATAACACGGTGATCGGGTTCCCTGGAGTCTGCAGGTCCCATGAAGGAGGCAGGCACTGAGCCTATAAAAAAAAAAGCACACATGTAGCTTCATACTGGGCCCTGAGCAGTGCAGAAGAATAGGCAGTAACAAGAGTAAAGACCCTGCTTAGAGAAGATGGCGGCTGTGAAAGGAAAAGACAGTGGCTAAAGACAACATAGAGTCAGTTTCTTGCGGGCTGAAGGAGAAAGTCCCCAGCACCCAGAGTGCACAGCAGCAGGCCCACTTTCCCATTATTTCAGTTAGCAATCCATCATCAGAATTATCTTAAAGGTCTCCACCATCCTGGCTCTGCTCTGCTAGATATGTGAGAGGGGCAAGGCGGAATAAGACACCCAGAAGGCTTCAAGGTTGGCCAAGGAGATAGAGGATGCACACGAAAACTAACGCTAACCCACCCCTATTTCTAGCTGACTCTGTACCCTAAGTCCCCAGTACCAACAACCATGTGCTGGTCCGACTCTCTGCAGACCTAACAACAGTTCCTGTCATACCTGGCCTAGTGGCATCCCCTCTGTCGGCCTCTGTTTCTCTGTCGTGTGACGGAATTTTCCTGAGGAGACACAACACTCGTGTCTACTCACCACAGATGGGAAGGTGCGTGACAGACTGAAGTACTGATACCACCGAGGTCCAACTTGGTAAATCAGTGGTGAATCAGTTTATTGGGGTGACTTACAGGAGCAGAAATAACAAAGACAGCGATATCGCTGAAGCCCACCCCAGCATGGGTGACAGCTCACGAAGCTGGGAACCTGGAGCACACTGCACAGCCCACAGGCAGCTCCACAGGTTGGAGAATGTCCTGTCCAAGTGGCTCAGCTGCTTTCTGCTCCTTCAGGGCCGCTGTTCTGGTCTGAGTCTTTGCGGCTCTGTTCCCAGTCTCAGAGGGACTCTTGGCTTTGGGTGCTTATTGTGGCAGGGAAGTGCCTACTGGATC
Organism: Alexandromys fortis; assembly: GCF_014885135.2. Taxonomy (NCBI): domain Eukaryota; kingdom Metazoa; phylum Chordata; class Mammalia; order Rodentia; family Cricetidae; genus Alexandromys; species Alexandromys fortis. Next base: position 3,230,915 of record NW_026067954.1, on the reverse strand, counting down.
TAGTCTGGTCAGATTCAGGGACTTCCTGAAGCCCCTCTGAGTTGTTAACCTTCCTGTTTAAGGAGCTTCCCTGAAGGATGGAATGTTTCCATAGCTGGGGACACTGTTACACAACATCCTGTTTTTTTCATACAAGGCCTGGGAGACTCTGTTCAAAGACTCTTGGAGACAGGGAGGAATCTTGTCCAGGCCCTCTCGGCTTTCAAACTCTAGTATGTATTTTAACACACCAGTGGTTTGCAATGCTTCTTCTTCTTTTTTTTTTTTTTCTTTTCACCAGTAGTATTTATTTTCCAAACTTGGTCTAGGGTGTATGCTCAGCCCTATGAAACAGATCCTCCAGTCTCTGGGATCTAGGAGTCTGAAAACTGGGAATTATGATTCTACCCACCAACTACCCTTACATATCATGTGATTCCTTAGGAATCACGTGAAAGTCTGTCTGGTTTTCAGGCTAGAACTCATACCTCATCAAGCTGGCCTGAACACTCCCTTATGTCTACTCCAACCCTGCCAGGCTACACAGGGCAAAACATTACCAAGTTCAGTTGAGTAGGAGCACACGAGCACACTGCCTGCAGCAGTAGAAGACCGCTCAGGTGGAATAGCACAAAGCGTGGTGTCTTCAAGGGCTGTACCCACACACCAATGGTTTCCATGTCCCTAGCCTAGCCTCCAGAGACACGACCAACATCCACAGGCATAAAGCAACATCACAGATGCAAATGTCGGCCCTCCCCAGGCCTGCTAGACTTTGTATCCCTCTTTTTCCTCCCCCAGCTGTTCCTCTGTGCGCCTCACCCATGCCTGTTGCTTAACCGTTGCCCAGGAAACGTTCTGGGATACGGCTTGGTACAAAGATGTGTACACTTCCTTTGGATCTTCATCAAGGGATCATGCCCTGTAACTGTGAGCTTGACTTTTGAAGACTTCATTTGCAGTAGAGTTTAATGTCACGGGTGGATTTGGACTGAAGACTGAGTCATTCTGGAATCCCCAGTATACGCCAAATCTTTTCACGAGCATTACAAGGGGTTTTCTCAAATTCTATAAATAGTTTAATAACGCCTGTATAATCATCTATTTTTACCCGTAGCCTTCTGGACAATTTCAGCAGTAATTGGGCTGCACTGAAAGGATTTCTGAAGTCCTTCAGTTGCCAGTGGCTTCCAGGGCATGGCCTGAGGCCTAGGATAGCAGCAGATCCCCAGGTCACATCTCTATCTGGGGTTGGAGATCCAGCCTTTGAGTAAAGCCTGGTGCAGGTTGAACTCTGAGAAAAAAACTCTAGGAAAGTCTCAGGGAGTCAGAGAAGCTGAATTCCTACCCGACTCAAAATGTCTCATACAGAAAATTCTGTCCACACTTGGTTGCTGCCTGAGTCAGTTTCTCATGTTATAAAATATGGATATTGTCACAATTTTGTTTTCAGAGAGGCTGTCCCATCAGTCCAGTGCCTCTCTGTCTTTGGATACAAGCTTCCTATCATATAGATGAAAATGCAGAAATACAGATAGCAGTAGGCTAGCTTTGTCTTTATTTTGCAATTGGCTTGTTCCTCAGACTGACCACACAAACACACACACACACACACACACACACACACACACACGCGCGCGCGCGCGCGCGCACGCGCACATGCGCACACGCACGCACACACACACATACCTCATTTCCCCACAGAGAATTTGGCAGGAAGGCTAACTCTCACCTATTTAGCCTAGGCCCCAATAAACACCTGTCCCTGTGCTGTTGGCTACTCTCCTAGCAAGATGAGAGCCCAAGAGGGAGGAAATCCCGATTCTAGAGACAGCAACTCAGCCTTTCCTTCACGAGAACCTGGAAGGCAGAGCAGGATGGGGGTAGACTGCCACCATGTTGATGCAAAGGCCTGTTTCAAAGTCATCCTCTAGGACTAGAAAGAGCGAGGCTTAGAAAGCAGATCCAGACTTCCATCCTGCCAACCTCAGAAAGTGGCCAGACCCGGGTATCTGCACCCCAGCCCCAGGAGATGCCAAGTGGTAGAGCCAGCTAAGCATGGGAAGGGTACCATAAGAATGACCACAGAGTCAGGCAGTGATGGTGCACACCTTTAATCTCAGCATTCAGGAGGCAGAGGCAGGCAAACCTCTGAGTCTGAGGCCAGCCAGGTCTACAGAGTGAGTTCTAGGACAGCCAGGGTTACACAGAGAAACCCTGTCTCGAAAACAAAAAAGTGCACACAGTAGGACAGTCACATCCACATTGGACTGGCAGTGAGACAGGTGCCCCCTGGTCTGTGGACTTCAGCCCTCTATGCCCTGGGTTGGCAGCCTGCCCCTATGTCTTTCTTCCCTGGAGCCAAGGCAGGTGTCACCTTAGCTGAGCATATACCGTGGTATTCAGACAGCTCACCCCTCTTCCTGTTGAGCTTCCAGCCCTGCTGAGGGCTTCTCAAGGCCACAACCACAGCAGGTGCTGGCTCCCCTTGCCTGAGAGTGAGGCTTCACGCCTGCATAAGTGTGAGACAGAATTCCCACTGAATCAGCCCCGCTTCTCGGCTTCTGCCGCTCTTGCACCCAGCACCACTCCCCCGCCCTGCTGCCATCAGCCGAGCCCAGCCTACCTGACCTGATTTCACCAACTGAAACAGTCCAGGTCCTCACAGCCCAGGACAGTTGGAAATGTCTCTAGAATGATCTAGATTCATCTGGAAGTGGCTGGTGGCAGTTCCTAGCCCCAATGGATGCCCTTGCCCTGGAAGCAAGTACTGGGGAGAAAGTAGTCACAGACAATCCTAGTACCAGGAGCCATCAATCACAGAGAATGTGTCCAGTCGTTAAAGGAGCATCTGGGCCGTGGTTTTTTGTGTCTGTTGATTAGAACAGATTCAAGATCATCCCTAATGTCATTCTCTTTCGCACAAATACACCAGTACATGAAGGTTTCGAGATGATGTTCAGTAGAGTTTGAGGCATACGCGACAGCTACCTGATGGATGTCTCTGTATGCAGTGGCATTATTGTCTGTCTTTTGTCCAGGGGTCTCCAGGCACCCTGTAGACCTACATAAAAAGGCTATCTGACTTAGGTCATAGGACACTTTTGTCCCCTGCCCTAAAAGGCTGTATGACCTAGGACTAACCAATCAGTGGCTCCATATGCACAGCAGTGATTGGTCTGAAGGAGGGCCATGTGACAAGCAGGGCCATTTGCAACCCCACTCCAGGGTTTAGGAATTGGCTGTTAGGAGAGAGGGGCTCTGTCTTCCTTTGGGCTCACACCATTGTAAAAGACCCACAATAGTGAAATATACTGTGAGTCGGCCTGGCAAGCTGGCATAGAGAGGGTGACAAGAAATTAAAGAAGGATAATAACAGCCACAAAGAGCAGGAAAGGTGAGCCAGGCAAACGCCCTGCCTTTCTACTCTCGAACCTTGGGTGAGAAAGAAGAGCATCATGAAAAAAAAAAAAAAAAAAAAAAAAACAGCCGGGCCGTGGTGGCACACATCTTTAATCCCAGAATTTTGGATGCGAGGCAGGTGGATTTCTGTGAGTTCAAAGCCAGCCTGGTCTACAGAGCGAGTTCCAGAACTACACAGAGCTACACAGAGAAACCCTGCCTCAAAAAAAAAAGAAAGAAAGAAAGAAAGAAAGAAAGAAAGAAAGAAAGAAAGAAAGAAAGAAAAAGAGAAGGAGGAGGGGGAGGAGGAGAAGCAGCCTGGGGGTCTCACAGAAGAGGCATCTGGTCACCTATCACAGAGCAGTGATCTGCCGGGTTCCCAATGACTGAACACCTCCCACAAGCCAGGCACCATCCTAGAGGCATGGGTCCCTCCCCATGAGCTGTCTGACTAAGTTAGCTACCACACTCTCCAGAGTGGGAAAATAACTGACTACTAAGAATCATCAGGTCAGCCACATGTTCAGGCCCCGTGTCCGACGTCAACAGCCAGGGGGAGCTAGGGAGAAGCAGGGCAGCTGCTCCTAGGCGGGTAGTCAGAGGGAGCCTCTCTGAGGAGGAGACTTTGGAGCAGAATTCTGGAGGAAGAGAAAGTTGGAGCCAGATTTTTAAAAAAAAAAAAAAAAAGTGAATTTGACTTAAATGTCTTTATTCTTTCCAATAGAAAAATAATCTATCAAATAATTCATTTTAGCCTCCACCAGTTATGCGGGAGAAAGGCAGAGCTATTGATGCTGGCAGCCTCTAGGTGCCCCCACCCCAGCACACACAACTCCCCATTACCTACCTCTCCCACGTCCATCCCAACCTCACAAGGGGAAAAAAAAAACCAAAAACTTCCTCCCAACAGTTACTAAAAGTCCACGTTCTCCCTCTCCACCCACCCTCCCTGAAGTGGGGGTGTGGGGATGATGTTGCAGTACCTCTGTGAGTCCAGTTTGGATGGGCAGATCTCCCTTGGTCACTTGTTAAAAAAAAAAAAAAAAAAAAGCAAAGCGAGACCAGGATGGTGTGAGTGTGCAGGGTGCAAGACTGCCAGTCAATCCCAGGAAGTGCAAAAATACACCGTGGTCCTTGTGCCAGGCCTCTCCCGGCAGCATCTCCCTGCTGCGGCTGGCCTGCCCACAGGGGTCGAGGGGGTAGGGGAGCTGTGTTTTTCCCCTTCTGCCTGTACACAGCTGTTTTTGGCTTGGCCACAGAATTCTACCACACCAGAGTTCGTGTGGTTATCCAGAGTGGGAAGAATTTCCCAGAATGCCTTGAGAAACCTGAGACACTGAATGGCTTTCAGGGCCTATTGATGTGGCTGGTGCAGGAAATAGCAGTACGTCAATAAATAGTTTTAGGCAGGAAACCGGGCTTAAATGGTAGCCTTAAAGTTTGGGGAAAGACACCAGGGGTTACTGGGAGGGAGCCTGCCCGTCAGATGAGAACCTAGAGCCAAATAGCAGACTTTGAAATGACTGCCCCTGAACTAAGGCCCCTTGCTGCTCTTGGATGCAAGAGGCTGAGGTTGGGGGCAGAGTCAAGAAGCAAGGACAGGCCAGTTTCAGCTGGCAGAAAGGGGCTCTTTGTGTGGAGGGAAGCTGGCAACCCTAACACGCGTCAGGAGGAGACACAGGCTAGGCTCCGGCCTCTAGGTGAGGCTTATTCACACCCCGCCTGGTGGAAGTCAGCGCCAGCTGCCAGTCACCCCAAGACTTCCACTGTCCCACTTTAAGAAGAGAGAGGGGGTGGGGGTGGGAGGGGTTAAGGAAAGGCACTGCTACAGTCAGTACCCGTTTTCCTGGTTATGGAGAGAAATTTAGGGAAAAAATGTAAAATAAAAGAAAGAATAAAAGCCATCCACATTCTCATGTGGAAGGACCCATATTAAACATTCTGGACCGTTCTTTTAAAAACGGTATCCGTGGAGGGAATTATGTCACACACACAGTGAGATTCGCTGCTTTCATTTAGCATTAGATAAACATTTTTTTCCATGCCTTTGTAAATTTTTCACAAGCAAGTTTTTTTTTTTTATTTGTTTTGGTTTTTTGTTTGTTTTGAGACAGGGTCTCTGTAAACATGGCTGTCCTGGAGCTCACTCACTGTGTAGACTATTTTGGCCTCAAACTCACAGAGATCAACCTGCCTCTGATCCTAAGTGCTGGGATCAAAGGCTTGTGTCACCTCGTCTGGCCAATAAGCAAGTGTCAGTGAGTGCATGGGTCATCTCTGACTTAACCATTGCCTTGTTGGATGGTTAGACTCTTGGATTTTTATGTATATTAAATTTGCTTCAAGATAGCACTTACATTTGTTGTATTTATGTGTGTTTATGCGCGCATGTGCATGTCCTAGCTTGTATGCGAAGGTCAGAGGTCAGCGTGTAGGAAACAGTGCTCTCCTACCGTGTGGACCCCAGGGATTGAATGCTGACAGTCAGACTTGTAGGAAAGCTCCTTTACTCCCTGACCCCCTCGCTGGCCCATTAAGAGGATCTTTCCTGTTCTCATTTTTCTTTATCATAGTAACCCAGAGGTGCAATTGCCAGATGACTCTGAAGGCTTGATTAAGGCTTCTTAGGAAAAATGTATAGTGCCCATATATAAGAATGCTTGTCTCCGGCTGAGCTCCTTTAACCCCAGCACCCGGGAGGCAGAGGCAGGCAATTGTCTGAGTTCAAGGTCAGCCTGGTCTACAGAGTTACACAGACAAACCAGGGTTACACAGAGAAACCCTGCCTCAAAAAAATAAATAAATAAAATGAAATAAAACAAAAAAAAAAAAAGAATGCCTATCGCTCGAGTCCTTACGAGCATTGATGGTTGCCATCTTTAAATTTTTGCTGATATAGCAGATGGGTAAACATGTATTTTCGTTCCTTTATCTGCAACTGGAATTGAGTGTGTGCACTTTGGGGGGGGGGTTCTTGAGACAGGATCTCACTGTACCCCAGGCTGATCTAAAACGTTCTATGAATCCTCTGCCTCAGAATTGCTGGAATTATAGGCATTGTCGGCATGAGCCACTATGCACAGCCATTTCCACGTGTTTGATGGCAATTTTTGTTTTGACCAGTAATTCAATGTCCTCTGTATTTGTCTATGATGGGCTCAGAGCCATTACAAGCTTGAAGCTCTCTCGTGTGTGTGTGTGTGTGTGTGTGTGTGTGTGTGTGTGTGTGTGTGCATCTATACCTATCTCAGTGATTCTCAGCCGTCCTAATGCCCCGACCCTTTAATACGGTTCCTTATGTTGCAGTTACCCCAACCGTGAAATAGTTTTTGTGGCTGCTTCATAACTGTAATTTGCTACTGTGATGAATTGTGTTGTAAATATCTGAGATGTGGAATATCCGACATGCAACCCATAGGGTGATAACTGCTGTTGTATATTAAAGCAGTTACCCTCTATCCTATTTCCCGAAGGCCTATTGTGCCCCACCCCCAGACCCGGAGCCTCCTAAGAGTTCTGGAGCAAACTCTGCTACCTTGCTCTAAACATACCTTTCTCCATGCAAAAGTGTGATTTCATTCCATTGCACCTTCAGGTTTTTATTCCTCCTAATTGCCTCTTTATCACACCTCTATATTCTTAGGGTCTGGACGAGCTGAGAGTGTAGATCCCTTCCTCCCTGATTTTAAGCCCTGTGGCTGCAGTGTTGCTCAAGCGAACGCTGTATCATCCACCTCTGATTCGTGGCCTCCAGGGGATCATACAATAAACCCTTGTGGATGCCAAATTTGTTTCTGTGTTATCTGATCTAGCTGTCCATGCTCCGCCAATCCCATGGCCTTTTAATTATTAAAGCTTTGGAATAAATTAAAAGTAATACAACCCTTTCCAATTTTGTTGTGTCCTGACTAGTGACTTTTCCCTATGATTCCTTCAAATTACTTTTCGGGTCATTTTTTTTTTCCAAGTCTCTACATCCAGTACCCTTGCCACACACACAAAAGTTTGTGTTAGGATTTAATAAATTAGCTTCTGATCATTAAAAACATCTCACTGGTAAATTGTGTCATGAAAGCAAGCTGTTGACTTTTATATATTAATTTAATATCTAAATACTCATTAATTAGTTGCTAAACTCTGATTAATCTTTATTAGAGGGTTCTCATGGGTTTTTCATACATATAATCTAATAATTTTCTCTCTCCCTTCTACCCATGGGCATTGCTGCTCTTTTTCAGTCGGAGCCCTTGATGTAATAGATTGCGTTTATAGATTATTTCCTGATGCTAAATCATTACAGCCTTCCTAGGACGAGCGTCTACGTGGTTATAATGGATCTATTTGCTGGCATTTCATTTAGGACTTCCCCATCCATTCACATTAGAGAGGTCGGCAGACGCCCTTCTTTCTTTTTAACTTACTGGGAGATTTTGTTGTCGCTGATTGGCTGGCAAGCTCATTTTCTCCTGTGTTTTGGGTCCATTTCCAAATGACAACAGTTATCTCAATGGAAGAATTTAGCTATTAGAGAGCCGTGACTTTAGAGACCTCTCTGTAAAGGTAATTCTTTCATAACTTCATTTTAGCTCGTGTCTTTTAATCTCTTCTGGTTTTGACCTATTTCCTTTTCAGTAAGTTTCACTGATATTTGTTTTTCTGAAGCATTCTTTTTTTTTTTTTTATTTTTGAGACAAGGTTTCTCCGTAGCTTTTGGTTCCTGTCCTGGAACTAGCTCTTGTAGACCAGGCTGGCCTCGAACTCCCAGAGATCCGCCTGCCTCTGCCTCCCGAGTGCTGGGATTAAAGGCATGCGCCACCACCGCCCGGCACTCCCGAAGCATTCTTCACTGTGTTTGTCAACTTAACGTAGTCATGATTTTTGTTACGCCTTACCACTTCCATATTTGTTTTCATATTGAAATTTTTTCTAATTGTTCCTTCTTGCTTTTGTATGCACTTTCCTTTCTTCTAGTTAATTTCCAGTTTTATCTATATTGTGTTCTTTCCTGTATTTTTTTAGCTGGTGATGGTTTTCTGATTTTTTTTTTCAGTTGAGATTTTGGATAACACTGTCTGCTAGAAATACAGTGCAACCCACTCACATAATCTCAAATGTAATTATATGTTCTACTTAACCTAGTATATTCAAATTTTCAGCATATACTCAACCTTTTTTTTAATTTTATGTGCATTTGCATAAGTGTGGGTATATGCACGTGGGTGAAGGTGCCCATGAAGGTGAGAGTTGTACATACTGGTTTTGTGTGTCAACCTGACACAAGGTAGAGTCATCAGAGGAAGGAGCCTTAGCTGAGGAAAGGCCTCCATGAGATCCAGCTGTAAGACATTTGCTTATTAGTGCTTAATGGGGGAAGACCTAGCCCATGTCAGTGGTGCCATCCCTGGGTTGGTGGTCCTGGGTTCTGTGAGAAAGGTGACTGACTAAGCCAGGGGGAACAAGCCAGTAAACAGCTCCCCTCCATGGCCTCTGCATCAGCTCCTGCCTCCAGGATCCTGCCCTGTTTGAGTTCCTGTCCTTACTTCTTCAGTAATAACAGCAGCAATGCTTAAGTGTAAACCTAATAAATCCTTTCCTCCCAACTTGCTTTTTGCTCATGGTGTTTTATTGCAGCAATACAACCCTAACTAAGACAATTGGTACCTATGTAGTGGGTGTTGCTGTGACAGACCTGACCTTGTTTTGGGGAGGATTGTGGAAGGACTTTGAAACTTTGGGCTAGAAGAGCCTTTGAGCTAAGTGCTCTGTGGGGTGTTCTGTAGAGCCTGGAAGATAAGAACGTTGAGAGCAGTGCAGAGGATGGAGGCCTGGCTTGTGAAGTGTCAGAGGGAAGTTTAAAGGCTCTGTCAGGGCCATTTTGTAATCTTGAATTAAGATTCTGTGGTTCTGATTAGCTGCAGCTGAAGAATCAGTAGTGATTAACAAGATGCCAGAACTGCCAAAGCAAATCTTGCTTTGCTGGGATACTTGATACTAGTCGGCTGGAGCTAAGTAATTAGCAGTGATTAAGAAGAGACCAGCATCACTGGGGTGAAATCTTCTGGGAAGTGTTTCCTGGGAGCCCAGGAAAGCTGTGTTCCAGAGGCAGACAAGGTTGTACCTTGTGCTGGCAGTCAGACCTGGTAATGTGTAAGCATCACCCAGGTGGTACTGGTTTCGAAGGCATGAAGGGTCAACTGAGGCTTGGCACTGTGAGAGGTCAGGAGAGGCCATTGATGAAGGTGCAGCCTCAGTGGCAGTTGAAGGCCCAGGACTGAAGGGGTCATGCAAAGAGATTGAGGCTTAGCACCATGAGAAGAGCCTATGAGAGGCTATTAGTGAAAGTGTCCCCCAGTTGCAGCAAGGGACCCCAGTATTTTGGGAATGTCAGTAGCATGGGATGACCACCTAGAACAACAGCAATGGAATGGAGCCAGTCAGAGCCTAGAAGACAAGCTGTGTGTGCTGCAGAGGGTGGAACCAGAGAAGTGACCAAGCCCTTTGGAGGAGTCTAGAAGATCATGAGAGGATCCCAACCATATGGACGGTTGGAATTGTTCTACCTTGGTTGTGACTGGGCCAGTTTTTCCCTCTTGAAGTAAGAATGTATTTCACTAGGACCCACAGTTGAAGAAACTTGGGATTTTAAAAGAAATTAGTTACTAAAATTTTAATGTTTGAATTTGTAAAGACTGTAGGACTTTTAAAGTTATTTATGTTCTTAATGTGAGATCTTAGGGATGAATGAGAAAGGAAGGGTGTGACTTAGCATTCGTGATGCGTTTGTGTGTCGAGTTGACACAAAGGTCTGTTGTCCTGGCTGGCTTTGTGTGTCAACGTGCCACAAGCTGGAGTTATCAGAGAGGAAGGAGCCTCCGTTGAGTACCCAATCTGAGTATTCTTCAGGGCATACTTTTCCTTATATTTCCCTGATACTCAAGCTGAGGGAAAAAGCAATGACATAAAAATCTCACAGTATAAATTAGGAAGTACTGTTTGCTTTTCAGTCTTCCGTCCTCTTCTCGCAGTCTTAACCAGCCTTTAGGAATTTCATTGCATTACTAGTTAACTACTACTGTAAAATATCATTTAGGTTGCATTTAAAAATTCAAATTGAATTTTAAAAAATAAAAGTTAAATATCTTCTCTTCCAAAAATTCTTCCTGGCTTTTGATTCACTCTTAAAAAAACAACCTTTTACTGACTTATTTTGACTTAACTTCTTCATAAAGTCCGCCTGGTTTCAATTTCAGTTTCCCCTTCCTGTTCTGTACCATGATTCCCTCAGAACTGAGGCGTATATTTCATAGGCTGAAATATCCATTCAAGAAAGTTTTAATTTTTTACTTTTTTTTTTTTTTTGGTTTTTTGAGACAGGGTTTCTGTGGTTTTGGAGCCTGTCCTGGAACCAGCTAAAATGATACAATTTTCAACCATCTTAAGTGTACCACGTGCCAATGTAAAATGTTAAGTACACACGGTTGTACAAGAAATCTCTAATAGGACTTGTTCACCTTACAAAGCTGAAACTCCCCAGCGACTCCCTGTGTCTCCCTTCCCAGCTCTTGGCAGTTTGCTTTCCTTCCGGTTCCATTCCATCATCTGACTGCCCTAGTCAGTCTGCATCTCAGAATCCTAGCCTTCATCTAGGCTCTGATTTTCAGTTGAGAATATTCCTACTTCTGAGATCCTAAAATCACTTTTCTAGAATCTTCTGATGGCAATTAACCTATCTATCTTATGTCAATAACTCAGGGTGAACTTGCTTTACTAGCCCTTTGTATATTGCCTGGATGGATGGATGGATGGATGGATGATGGATGGATGGGTGTGTGGGTGGATGGGTGTGTGGGTGGGCAGGTGGGTGGGTGGGTGGGTGGGTGGGTGAATAGATGGGTGGGCAGGTGAATGGATGAATGGGTGGGTGGACGGGTGGATGAATGAATGAGGACCTTCGATTCTCCTATTGGGTGGGCAAGATGGCTCAACAGTTGCATGAAAGGCTGGTGACCTGAATTTGATCCCCTAAAACCACATAAGGTAGAAGAGAACTGACTCCATAGAGTTGTCCTCTGACCTCCCCCTGTGGCACACATACCCACATTATATACATCATGCCCACACATAACATAATAATAAAATAACATTTTCCTATTATCTGCTAAGCTACTAGTGGACAGGGTTGTTCTCCCACTGTGAGCCTAGCACAGGGCCTAAAATGGGCCTCAGCAGTGGACTGCTCATCTGTGAGACAAACAGTGTTCTCCAGAACTCCCAAGGATGATTGGAGAGTCAGAGGAGACAAAACAGATTGAACTGGGAGGTAATGAATCCAAGAATGGTGTCATTCCCCACCTCTTCCCACCATATACACACTTCAACCACCCATTCCCAGTCCATAGTCTTGGGGTCTTCCAGACAAGGCTGAGGGACATCTGTGAAGGAGGAAGGTAACCAAGCCTGAGCAACACTCAGAGGAAGAAAAACTGTGCCCCCCCCCCCCCATTCAGGTAACTGCAAGTGCTGTCGTGGATGCCAGGCCAGGTAGCTTTGTCCTCATTGAAACGGAATCAGCCTGTATTCAGTAGGTGCTGGGGAACAGCTGGTGTTGCCTGGGCCCCTCCCAGCCCCGCTGAGGCTGACGTGGTCTCTTGTGCCTCTGCAGAAGGACTTCACTGTGCGTGAGGAGCTGCAGCAACAGGATGTGGAGCGCTGGCTGGGCTTCATCACCTTCCTGTGTGAGGTGTTCGGCACCATGCGGAGCAGCACGGGCGAGCCCTTCCGAGTGCTGGTGTGCCCCATCTACACGTGCCTCAGGGAGGTAAGAGCAGAGGCCTTGGCCTCCCCACTGCCCTGCCCACCTGCTGCTACTGCTGGCTCTGTCCAGATATGCTTGAGTAAAACACAAGAGAGCATTGAAGTTGAATTACATATAAAAGAATGAATCCCTTGAAAAGGAGAGAGTGATTCCTTCTTGGTTCCTCCTCATGCATAAAGAAATAAGTTTAACTCAGACTTCAGTAATTCCTAATCTAGCATTTAGTAGAAGAGGTTTAGGGTGGCCTATCAATGAATGGATCTTTGGATTGAGTTGGTTATTACTGATTTTTTTTTTAATGTTTTGCTTCTAAAGTTGCTTTTAAAAAGTAGTAAGTACTTTGTAAGATGGATCAGAAGCTAAGCATACTCACTGTTCATTTAGAAGATGCAGGTTCAGGTCCAAGCACCATGTGAGGCGGTTTATAACCACCCGTAACTCCAAGTCCAGGAACTCAATGCCCTCTCCTGGCCTCTGTGGGCGTTGCCCACATGTGTGCACGTAAACTCATGCATGCATATAAAAATAAAACTTGTAAAATAATAAGAGAAGACAAGAGATTTTGGAGAAGGAAGTTTGGGGTTGCTTGCTCTTCCAGATATAAAAGCTCACTTTATAAGGTCACATGGCTGTTGAGGGAGGGTAAAAATAAAAGAAATGGACAGTGGGAGGCCAGCTGGAAGCTCGGTGGTGGGGAAACAACCCACCTCTCACTAGGAGGGAGCAAGCTGAGGACAGGACTCCAGAAGCCTTAAGAGTGGTAGCCATCAAGTTGGCTGATGTGAGCTGGGAGGGAGGGAGGGAGGGAGGGAGCGAGGGAGGGAGGGAGGGAGGGAGGGAGGGAGGGAGGGAGGGAGGGAGGGAGGGAGGGAGGGAGAGACTCCCCGTTAACCATTATAGCCACATTCACTGGGGTGTGAATTTCAGAAAGAGAGTCCTTATGGGAATGAGAGCCAGGAAAATAAGTCTCAGAACATCTATGTGGGTCACTGTTGAGTCTCCTCAAAGGCTGTCCTGAGGACGGTGCGCAGAAGGATCAGAAGCTCTACAAGAGGTCCCATGGAAAGTACGGAAACTATTTCTGTTGGGCTGGAAATGGGTGGTATCACCAGGAAGAGGGTGCAGATGGGAGTGGGGTAGTGAGGTGGGGTCATATGGGAGGTAGAAGAAGAGTATGGGGGAGAAGGCAAGTTGGGAGGTGGTGTTTCCAGAAAGTTCCAGAAGAGTAAATACAAAGGGTCCCAGCATCTTTCTGTAGGAGGTGGTACCAGCCCTGGCTCCACCCATCCCTGTCCGCTCCTGCCTTAGCAGCCCTTTGCTGCTAACACAGGGAATGATAGTGTCTGGAGAACCAGAGGGCCTGAGCAGAGAAGTGGCAAGAAGGGGCGGGGGGGGGGGGGGGGGGGGGGGGGGGGGGGGGGGGGGGGGGGGGGGGGGGGGGGGGGGGGGGGGGAAGGACACAACCATGGGCCTCCAGCAGAGATGACAGGAGAGTGGACAAGTTCTTCCGAGCACCTCCTGGGAAAAGCTGCAGAGAAAAGGCACAGAAAGGAAAAGAGCAGAGTCTAGAGGCAAGCTTGTGTTTTCGAATAAACTCTAATAAGCACATTGAGCAGAAGCAGGCTGTGCTTGTGTTCGGGGAGCACTCCTTTATAGGACGAAGGTATGCCCATTCCAGCCAAAGCCCAGCACGCTTCACCCTTGGGTCACCTTTAAACCCGCAGCCCTGAGCCACCCCGTGTTGGGAGTCTCTGTTTCGTTATATGCTGCACTTTGGAGATGCGCCCCTCATTCCCTGCATGGCCTCTCCTGATGACTTGATTTTACTCTTCAGCGCCCCGGTTCAACCCGGCTCAAAGTGTAGTGCCCCGGCTCAAAGTGTAGTGCCAGGAGGACCAGCAGCCTGGCCTTTTGTGTCCTTTGGAGCTAGTGTGAGACGACCTTCTCAGAGGCAGGGGGCTGGAGTGCCCGTTGGGAACGTGGCCTTGTGCCCCTATGAGCCATCTCAAGATAAGGAGCGCTGCTGTTCTAGGGCAGTGACCTGAATTGCCCAATTCTTTCCGCATGGTCCGGGCCCCTCCCCCTGGTGTTGTCACCTGCTCCCCCAGCAGGAAACAGGCCTGTAGGGAGTGCTGGCCTGGCTGCTGGGAGATTTTTCACACCACCTAAGGTAGTGCAAACTTTGTGGTGTGAGATCCGGAGGTGCCCCGAGGTCTGCAGAGACAAGGAGCAGTGAGGCCTTCCTAATTCACTCTTGATCCATGAGTCGAGCTTTGGGGGGACGTCTTGACAGACATGGAAAATCACATTGTGTTCACAGGGATCTTGCACAGTAAAACCATCTATGCCTTTCAGCATTTTGTGAAAGGGGAAATCAGAGCCCCCTGCCCCCCTCCGACACCTGCTGGGATCAAGCCACCCACTGCCTGCATTCACTTTCACCTGGTTTTTGAGCTGTACCCTCCCCGGAAAGAGATCGCCTGCTCTGGGCTTTCTCGACTACAGAAAGGCTCTCGCGGATGCCACGCTTGCCCTTAGGTTCTCCTGCACGGCTGTGATAGAGGGAATGCCCGACAGAAAACAATTAAGGAAGGAAAATTTTGGTTTTGCTCATGGGTTCCAGGGTCATGTCCGTGATTTCACACCTGAGTAGAACATGATGGTGGCTGGAGCATATGGTGGAGAACAGGAAGCAGAGAGCGGGACCAGAAGCAATGGAGGATAATGTACGAATGGAGGACATACTCCCTTCACCACACAGCCACCCTCAGTATGGAGCTTCTTCCAGCCAGCCCTAGCCCTCAGAGTTTCCAGGCCTTTCCCCCAAATAGCACTACAGCCCAGGGCTAAACTTTCTCGAAACAGCCTATGGGGTACAGTTCAGATTCAAACCAGAAGGCTCTATTTATCTAACAAGTTAGAGAGAGTAGCTGTGCAGGCAGAGGGAGCTGAGTGCACTGGGGTAGCTAGGACAGAGCATAGGTGTTCCTAGAGGACTCGCTGGGCTCTGGGACTCTCAGAGCTGTGTCCTCCAAGCTCGGGAGCTAAGCCTATGCCAGATCTTGAACAGAATAAGATTGTGTGTCTGCTCAGAGACACACAATCAGTCTATGCCCAGGGTTGATCTGGAGATCCGAACTCTCCATCGAAGGATCTTTCCAAGAAAGATGTGGCCTTAAGAAAAGATGAACCCTTGAAGAGGTGAATTCTGAAGAGTCAGCTGCCACCTAACCAGCTTTACCACACACACACACACACACACACACACACACACACACATCCAAGCTCGAGCAGCAGCCCCAGCGCAGGGAGCCAGACCAAGGAGGTTTCTAAAGCCGAATTTGCAGCACTATCTACCCCATGCTGGGAAGGCAGAAGCTGTCCCTTGGAGCCATGCAGCTGGCTGTAGTACCCATCCTTCCTACCCAAATGTTTAAGCCTAACGTTTTTGTTGCTGCTGAGATCTGAGAGAAAACCTTAAAAGGAAGAAAGGTTGATTTTGGTCCATGGTAACCTGGCTCCTGAGGTTCCTTGCATCACAGAGAATGGGCGTGAGCAAGGAAAGCTGCTCACCGGTGGCAGCCAGGAAGCAGAGAGAGGAAGTAACAGGAAGGGACCGAGACATTCTTCTGTGTGTACTTATGTGTGTCTCCTTGCCTTCTGCTCACCTTGTATTTGCTTAACGTGTTCCTTTTGGCTTATTTTCTTGGGCTAGGGAGATGGCTCTGTGAGTAAAGCAGTCGTCCTGAAAATGTGGAGTAGGGTTCAGGTTCCTCGTGCCCGGTTCAGAGTGGACGTAGCAGACTGTGTTGGGGCCCGTGTGGGTCCAACACAGATTCCCTAACTGGACTGGAACCGAGTCTCAAGGAATAATCAGACGCAGCTTACACGGTCATCATGGAAGGGCAAGATCTCTCGAAGATTCCCTTATTTATTATCCAAACACCTTATATATCATCACATCAATTGAGCGGGAAAACACATTAGGCTGTCTCCTAGGCAACCAGGTGAATGGGCTCAAGTCACGTCTGCATCTACCTGTGTGCTAGCTGTCACGTAGGCCATGAATTAGCATCTCTATAAGACATCCTCCAAATTTCAAAGGGAGGAAGCACCAAACCTTTTAAATCTTAAGTCATCAGCTTCAGCCAACATCTCTTCTCAGGAGATCTACATTTCTAACAAAAGAAACTAGGAGCAGTACATCCAAATACTTACGTGCATGTGAACACACACACACACACACACACACACACACACACACATGCAGGTGTGCACGACACACAGATGTACACGCAGACAAAGAAAAAAATCATTAATGGTAATGCTTAACCAGAGATCTGCCCCCTTAGCAGGGTCTTCAGTATAAATATTGTGGTGCTGTCTATACATACACTGTATAGCAGATCTCTAGAACTCGTTTCTCTGCTTAACTGCTGGTTTTTTTTTTTTTTTTTTTTTTTTTTTTTTTTTTTTTTTTTTTTTTTTTTTTTTTTTTTTTACTCACTGATGAGCAAGTAACTCCCCACCTCGCTTTCCTCCAGCCTTTAGAAACTGTAGCTCTATTCTCTGACTCAATGAATTTGACTATTTTAGAGACCTGGGGACTTAGCGTGGTTTCTCTAGATGGCGTACCAGATGCTGACTGTTTTATTTTTAAAAGAGGAAGGTTTATTTAGCTTACAGTTTTTGGAGGCTACAAGTTCAAACACCATGGACCAGCTCTGCCAACTGTGTCACATCATGGTGGATGGCATCATGGCAAAAGATCACAGAATGAGGCCGGAAGAGAGAGAGAGAGGAACAGAGGTCAGACCCGCTTTTTTTTTTTTTCTTCTCATAGAGCAACTGGAGAGCTCACTCCACAGCATTCCCCACTTTGAGGGGTAGTAACCCCCCTCCTGATGATCTGATTTCTCCTCATTATACATACATTCTGAAAGGTTCTGTGCCAACTCCCAATACTGCCACACTGGGGACCAAGCTTCCAATATGCAAACTCTTAGAGGGCAAACTACCTGCAAACCATAGCGCCTAATGCAAGTGAACCATGCAGTAGTTAGCTGCTTTGGCTGGCTTGTTTCACTTAGCACGACATCCTTCAGCCTCATCCACTTTGCTAGTATTGTGAGCTTTGCCTCTTTTAAACACTGGGTAAATGTTCTCTTCTGCACATACACCATGCTTCCTCCACCCACTCACGTGCTGATGGCTACTCAACTATTTTTCCTGGTGTGGTTCTTGTGACCGGTACTGCAGTGAGGATGGGAGTGCGTGCAACAGGCTTAGAGATCATGATCTCAGCTCATCTGAATAAATCCTGGAACAGTTCTGCTTTGCCCTCTGCTGAGGAGCCTGGGTACAGTTTTCCACAGCCTCGCCTTACATCCCCACACTCATTGTACAGGGGTTCCCATTGCTGCAGCCTCACCAGCTACTGCTGTCTCGTGTGATAACAGCTACCTGGGTATCAAATGATAGCTCCGTGTGGTGTGAATGGGCATTTTCCTAATGATTGATCATGTTGAGCATCTCCTCATACGTGGCTTCTTCAATGAAATGTCTAGCCAAAGCCTTAGCCTGCTTCCTAGATATGGTCCTAGGCTTTCTGCCTTAGATCAGAAGTTTTCAACCTGGGGGTCAAATGGCCCTTCCACTAGGGTGGCCTAAGATCATTGGAAAACACAGATATTTACATTACAATTCATAACAGCAAAATTACAGTTATGAAGTAGCCATGAAAATAGTTTTATGGTTGGGGTTACCACAACATAAGGAAGTGTGTTAGAGGGTCTTGACATTAGGAAGATTGAGAAACATTAGCTTAGCTGTCTTGGGCATTGCTGCCCTGTTTGATGTATGGTTTATAATATCACCTCCCATTCTGTGGGTTGTCTTGCTATCTCACTTGTGGGTCCTTTCCTTTCCTGTGGAAGCATTTTGGTTTTTCGTAAGTCTGCTTAGCTGTTTCTGCTTTCATTGCCTGTACTTATGGAGTATATTCCAAACTTACTGCCCAGTGCCAAGCATCTTTTCCCTATGTTTTCTAATAGTTTTATAATTTCCAAGTCTTGTGTGTGTGTGTTTAATGTCCATTGTTGTTCGTGTATAGTAAGATAGGGTCCAGTTTTTTTCTCCTGCATGTGGGTTTTCCCAGTACCACTTACTGAAGAGACTATCTTTCCCCTTTGTTGAGGATCAGATGGTATGTAGCTTTATTCCCAGCCTCTCTGTTTTGTGCCATAAAACTCTAGAAGTCTGTTTTTATGCCAGTACCATGCTATTTTAGTTACTGTGACTTTGCAATATATTCTGAAATCAGGGACTATGGTCCTTTTAATTTTATTCTCTGCTCAAGATTGCCTTGGTTATTTGGGACTTTTGTGGTTCCAATTGAATTTTTTTTATATTTATTTATTTATTATGTATACAATATTCTGTCTGTGTGTATGCGTGCACGCCAGAAGAGGGCACCAGACCCCATTACAGATGGTTGTGAGCCACCATGTGGTTGCCGGGAATTGAACTCAGGACCTTTGGAAGAGCAGGCAATGCTCTTAACCACTGAGCCAACTCTCCAGCCCCTCCAATTGAATTTTTAAATTTTGTATTATTCCTGCAAAATTGGTTGATTATGATTCTTATATGGATTTTACTGAACCATTGTAGCACTTTGGTTGGTGTAGACATTTTCACAATACTGAACCTTCTGATCCAAGATCAGAATGAGTACAAGGATGTGCACTGTCTGCTCATATTAAACATAGTCCTAGACGTGACCAGGAAAGTTAGATAGAAGAAGAAAAAAAGGAAAACCGTCCATATTTACAAATGGCATGATGTTATATATAAAGCATTTGATGAGGCATGGTGGCTCTCGCTGCTGATCTTAGCACTGCGCAAGCAAATTAGTAGGATCGTGAGTTAATGAAGAACAAGACTGAGTCCAAAAATTCTAAAGATGTCCTTCAAAGAACTGTTACCAGTCAGGCATGGGGGCACAAGAGGCAGACACAGGTGGATCTCGGTGAGTTTGAGGCCAGCCTGATCTACATAGCAAATTCCAGGCTAGGCAAGGCTGCACGGCTAGACCTTATCTCAAGATAAATCCATTAACAAAATAAACAAATTCAATAAAGACACATGGTGCAAAATCAAATATGAAAACCATTTGCATTTCTACATGCTAATAATGAACTATCCAGGAAGGCAATTAGGAAAACAATCCCATTTACAATCGCGTTAAAAAAGAATAAAATGCTTTGAATAAGCTTAACTAATGAAGTCAAAGACTTACACACTGAGAACTAGCAAGCAGCAAACTGGGCTGCTAGAGGGGCCGGACAGGCGTACCGGGAGAGTACCAGCAAGTCAGGCTCGTCGGGAAATGGAACTGCTCTGTGCAACAATGAGAGAGCCGCTTTCTGAACTCCGTGCATGAGCACACATTCAATTGCTGCCATTGTTTTGGCTCCAGGGAAATCTGACCTCGGAAAAGGCCGAGATGAAGTGGGTGTGGGTAGAAAGACTCTGCTAATGCAGGATATTCTTCAAGGGCACCTTGCCAGGACCACTCCAGACTTCCCCAGAGCCGGGATGGGACTGCTTGGCAGCCTCGCTGGGGCCAGAAGAAGCCCACGGTAGGCTGTGAGTCTATGCTCTGGGCTCCCCTCAGGGAGGGGAGATTGCTTGGCTGGATCCATGGGAAATGAGCTTCACCCTACACCTCTGGAAGTTTTACAAAATTGCTAATTCCCAAATCGGCCCTTGCCCCTCTCCCTCACCCAGTAAACCAAACTTCCTGGCGATGGGGTTGGGCTGCGGGGATGGAGGCTTTCCAAGTTGATTCTGGTCTGTGGCCATGGTCAAGTAACAGGAACATTCATATCCCAGGTTCATTTAGTGAGCAACTACTGACCAGTCAAAAGCATCGTGGAGTGGCTGGCCTTAAGTACTGAGACCCAAGTTTGAATCTTAGGAGCTAAAGTTCCTGGCTGTAGAGTTCTAATCTATCAGCTTTCAGGCCTTCAAGATTCTTTTATGTAATCATGGGAATGTTCTGGATTGGCTTTAAGGCTTCAAGTAAGCCAGTCATTCATGAAAAGCAGGTGGCATGTGGCAACCCTACCGTGACCTGACACAATGCGTTGCTATGGTGCAGACTGTGTCTTGACATGACTCAAGAGAGGTAGCTTACCTCAAGAGGCCACTAAGGAGACCATGTTCCTAACTGGGCATCCAGGTCCCTGGAGTCAGATGTGATACCCCTACCAAGCACACTGCCCCATTCATTTTATTTCCCATGGGCAAACTTGCATTCTTCCTGGCTCTTACTAACACCCTACGTCCATGGTGAGGGACCCCATGAGAAATTTGGCTTCGAATTCATGATCCCCTGTCGATTGCGTTGGGTGGGTTACTCAGTCTAGGTAGGGGTTTGTAACCCACCCTGCAATCAGTTATTCCAGGGTCTCGGAGGGGCGCTACCTGGAAGGGAATGAGCTAGGACAGAAGAATGAGGCTAAGCAGATTTGTCAAAGCCCCCGTTTATTAGGATCATGGTTGCTGCTTATATAGGCCCTGAATGAGGACTTTGTGGGGAGGGCACGGGATCTCGCCGCGTGGTCCCTGTAGGCCAGGTTCGTCACGTAGGCCAGGAGGTAGGCCAAGAAGTCACAAGTTGCCACACCTAGTTCCCTGGATAGCTGGAATGTGAGGCGTGTTCCGCTAACAGATAAGTTAATTGGGTATGGGGCAGGTTCTCTCAATAGAACATAATTGTGGGTGTGAGGTTCCCTGCAGACTCCCCAGGGTGATGGTTCCTGTAATGATTTTTAGGGGGGAAATGGCTCGTGACAATCCCCTGCCTCTGTCTCCAGGGTGCTGGGATGAGATGCATGGGCTACCAAACCTGGCAGTTTGCTATTCTTATAGCATCCTGAAGGGCTGCCCAAGGCTGAGAGCTTCCCCTCTCTGGACTTGTCTTCTGGCCTGTTATAGTAATGGCTTACAGTCCCTTCCCAGTTACTTTATATCATTTCATTCTTCCATTGCTACCTAGAGTCTAGGTCTCGCCTATTACAGAATCGTAGGATTCTATGCTGTTTACTTGTTTGTTTGTTTATGGCAGGGTCTCACATAGCCCAGGCTGGCCTCTACTCTTGATCCTCCTGCTTCTGCCTTTCAAGTGCTGGGGTGGCAGGCTTGCACCACCACTCCACAGTGTGCTCATGTTCGAAGCAGCGGTTTAGTCTGACTGCAGAGTCTTCCCGTTAACCTTAGAAGGAAGCATTGTACTGGCGGCCACATCTGCAGAAATTACATAGCCCAGAACATGCACGGTGGGGAACTGGATGACTACAGGGAAGAGAGGGTAGCTGGGGAGTGGGGAACTGCCGGGGACAAAGATGAGGCTCCCACCAGCACCCTCTGCTTCATGCTGTATGCTGTCCAGGTCCAAGAGTTTCCAAAGGCGGTAGTCTGAACGCATCGCCAGACCTCATATAATGGAGACTTTGCGTAGTCGGTCAGCTAACGACAAGAAAACGCCACTTCCTTATTGGACTAAAACGCACTGAGACAACAAAGTCACCTAAATTTGGAGCCAGAGGACCCCAGGGAACTCAAGCCCTGTAGAAAACAGTGCTGCAGATGGGGGGGAGGGAGTCTAGGGAAGGGAATGGTGGAGTCCAAGGGCCATTTTAGCAGAGAGTGGGCCCAGTACCTAGCGGTTTGTACTGTAACAGTCAAACAGGACATGGTGGGAAGAATTGAATCCTGTAAAACCAGGAGACTCTTTCTCCTTCAACAGTCTCTTTCACCCCTAATCTTAGGCACAGAATCTGGCAGAATGCTCCTCTGAGCATGCAGACCAGGTAACCAAGCCCAGAGCTCTTGGTTTAGCATCAGAGTCCCTGCAGGCTCCAAGACTTGCGCTATGAATACCCAGACTTAACCTGTCCTGGAATCCTGCTGAAGTAATCCCCACATATCTAGTCCCCTCCCCACCCATTCGTTCCCCTCTGGCTTGACACACATAGCCAAGTCACTCTGGTATGATCCTGACCTGGGCAGAACATCCCCGCCACCCCCACCTAACATCCACACACAGAGGCAGCCCTTGAGGCGGCCTCAAAATGAAACAGGAGTCTCCTACCCACCCCACCAGCCTTTCCAGCCCTTCCCCACCCCTACCCCCACCCCATAACTGTTCTCTGCTTCCTTAGCCAGACTGAGCTCACTGAAATGTGAAATTTGAAGCCAGCGTTCCCCTTAGCAACCATGGTAACACAGGATCTGATAGAGAGCCTGCAGTCAGAAGAATACCAGCTTCCACCAGACACTGGTTTCCAGAGGGAAACGAGCCCCACTCCAGGCCGTTTTTAAGTAGTCTTCAAACTTCAGAGATGGCCAGCTCCGAGGGCAGCATGGCTTCAGGAGGCTGTCACAGGAAGCTGGCTTCTGGAAAGTGGCGTGAGGCAGCTTTGGGTACGTTCTCTGAAACACAGAATGCCTTGGCTCCGTGGAGAGTGAACGAACCCTATGATGGGTGTATTGATGGAGTAATTTTCCTAATTGCACCAACTCTTGGATATTTTTAAGTCGAGTTGAGTGGCAGAGCCCTTGTGACCCTTGCCCTTCCAGGTCCCTTCTAGAGAGTTCTCAGCTCCATATCACCTTGCTAGACAATGACTTGGTCTCTTCCCTTTGTGAAAAGCAGTGAGGGCTCCCATGGGGAGGGAGACATGGAATGGTTAAAACTTTTCTGCTCACAGTCAGGAGAAGCCATGCGTCTCCTTTCCAGTTCTGGGTGGGCTACAAGTCTCCATTCCTGGTCTCAGTGTTCTCTCTATGTAGGAGGTGTTAGCCTTGAGATGAAGCAGGGATCAGGGTATCCACTCACCCAGCCTCTAGCCTGAGCCCCCTCCACCGCCCCCATCTCAGTGACAACCTCCCCTGCCCTCCCTCTCCTGCTCCTCCCAGCCTTTTGTCTCCTGGGGCCATGCCTTGTAATTTGAAAAATATTCTAACTTGGTAATTAATGTCTGAACTTCAAGAGCACCCCCATCCTGCTTCTGCAGAGCCAGCTGAAGGCGGGCCAAGATGAGGACATAGATGTGGAGAAGCTAAAAGGAGGCATGGGGTTTCCTAGATGTTCCCGTAGCTTAGCTGGACTGTAAGGGTGGGATTCTAGCTTGCTAGAATATGGGTACGAGACACAGGCGTGCAGAGATACCTGTGCTTGAAGCTGTCTCAACTTATAAGTTTGGGGGGGGAGTAGTTAAAAGCACACATGGTTCCCCCTCCTCCCGCCGCGCCAGGACCTCAGCCATTTCCCAGTAGGCCAGTGACAGAGTCTGTTCAGCTCAACAGATTTGGGAACACTAAGATGTTAGACAGGGGCACTTTCTGAGGGCAGTTCTGGGGGAGAGAGACAGAGAGGAATAGGAAGAAGGGAGGGAGAGAAAGGGGAGGGAGGGGAGGGAGAGAATAAGCAAGCAAGCTATGTTTAAAAACATAATAAGGGGGACTGAAAGGAGGAGGAAGTTGTCATGAGTCTATTATGTTAGAAACCTATGTAGACATGTTTGTGTCTTTCCAAATTATTTATTAAATTGAATAAAATATATTCATTAACTACACTACTGGCTACAATTTGCCACATAATTCTGATTTACTTAATTAGCCATTAGCAATGTTAGGTTCTTTTACTCTGATATTTTTTAAAGTTTTATAGACTTGCTTATTTTACATGTTTATGAATGTTTTGGCTGCATGCATGTATGTATACCCCATGTATGCCTGTTGGATTTCCTGAAATTGAGGATTCCAATGGTTGTGAGCCACCATGTGGGTGCTGGGAATCAAACCCAGGTGCTCTGTAAGAGCAAGTGCCATTTGTAACTGCCAGGCCATCCCTCTCCAGCCTCTATTTCAATATTATTGGTTGCTAATATCAACTCTCAGATCACGTTATCCCTCAGAGAGAGAAAGATTGCAGTGTGACTAAGGTCAAACAAAACCAGCCTGGCAGTAGAGGTGCACTCAGGAGACAGAGGCAGGCGGATCTCTGTGAGTTCATAGGCCAGCCTGGTCTACAGAGCGAGTGTCAGGACAGGCTCCAAAGCTACACAGAGAAACCCTGTCTCGGACAAAAAGAAAGAAAAGAAGAGAGAGAGAAAGGGAGAGAGAGAGAAGAAAAAAGGAAGAGAGGGACTGAGGGAGGGAGGGACGGAGGGACGGAGGGAGAGAGGGAGGTCAAAACCCTCCTGAATTCAGAGGACTTAGGGCTTAGAGCTGCCCAAGCTCAGAGATGTCAGATGTGGGTCCCTGTGACAGGCCTCTTCAAAGGCCAGTTTAAGGTAGGCTGAGTGTCAAGGACAGAAGAAACTGCCCTCAAGCTAGAGCCAGAGGCAGGAACCGTTGTTAGCTGTGGTAATTCTCCTGAACAGGGGTTTGATGAGTGAGGAGGGAGCTCACCAGTGTCCTGGGCACCTTGCAGTCTTCAGGAGTTCTCAGGTGAGGGGTGGTACCTCTGGGTAACTGACAAGCCCGTGTGCTTGGTGTTTTCCATGCCAATTTAATTCACTTCTGTATCACAATTGATGGGTACAAACTTATCTTTATTAGTTTGTACTTAACTGATGTTTGGCAAGTGATGTATACACCATGTAGAATCATTCTTTCTTGGCACTTACCTCCAAGATGGAGTAACTCAAGTCAGGGTCGTTGCTTTATAAGATGCTGTTTCATAGAACACAGTGGCCTGGGGGAAGCCCAGCCAGTTCACAGAGGCAGGGAAGCTGGCCCTTGTGCTAGCGCTGGTGCTGCCTGAAGCCCAGGCACGGCCCATGATGCTCTCGGCTTGCACTAGCTCTGCAGACTCACAGTTCACGGTCAGCCTGAGCTGATGTCACTCCTCTGTGTCATCCCCACCGTGGGACAGAAACAGCATTGGGAGCATGCGTCCTCCTAGGAGAGAGACCCAGGATCCCTCCTCCTTTCCATCTGCTTAGAGCCAGCTAGAATCCAGGTCCCTTTGGATAGGTCTGGGTCAGTAAGGCACAAGGCTGTGACTTCCAGGCCCATGACAAGCCCTAGAAGAGGAAGCCTCTTCCGGGTGCAGCCTGTTCTTGGCAGGAGGGGTACGTACAAAGAAGGCGGAGTTGAAGCTGGCACACTCTAGCAGCTTGCCCTCTCTGGCCTTCAGGGTCCTGGTCAGGTGCAGAATTAAATGCATGGCACTTCGAAGTTTTGCTAATTACAAACAAATTCCTCCCTCTCTATTGCTCCTTGTCTGAGGGATACCTCACCTCTGCAAAGTCAAGACAGGAACTAAGGGGATCCTTTTACTTGTGCAAAGTGAAGCGTTTCTTAGTAAGAAACACTAAGGTGAAGGAAACCAATAAAAACGCTCGGGGCCTTTGCACAAGCTACTCCCAGGTAGTGTGCCTGCTCGCTAGACATCTGGTCTCTGTTCAGCCTTCTGTTCCTCTCAAGGGTCCTGACTACACTCACCACATCCCAGATGGACCTGTCCCTGTCCTCAGCCCACCTTCTTTCTCTTCACAGCCCTGACAGTCATCGTCCGTATTACCTTGGCTTCCTTTGTTAATCTGTTTGCTTTCTACCGTGGGAACTCTAGAGGCAGGAAATGTGTCTATTTATAGCTAGGTCCCCAGTGGTGCCTGACATAGGGTAGGTACTGGATAAATACTCATTGAAGAAACTAACGAAATAACATGTCTAGACTGGGCTGACAGAAGACGATGGCCAGCCTTTCCAAAAGGAACCTGAGGAAGCTCCTCAGAAGAGAGGGCAGAATCCTTAAAGAGGCAAAGAGAGAGGCTTGTCTGCCTGCGCTTCTTAGAGGTGAGCCCAGAACCCCAAGATAAACGAAGATCACACTCAGAAGTAGACTGTGCCCACAGGACAAAAGAGCCCTCGGCCCAGCTGTTGGCGTTCAGGCCTGCATCTGGCTCCAGTTAGCCGGCCTTTTCTCAACGCCAGGCCCCTAAATTTCCTGGGAGATGGGAGATTTAATTCATCTGCCCAGAGTCAGGATCCCATGAGTGAGGATCATCAGGAGAGAACAGAGGAGCTCCCACAAAGCTTCCAGGAGTGTCCAGGGACATAGCCCCCCTCCCTGGGGTGGCGGGCATTAGGTAACCACCTGCTGTGTGTCCGCTGGACATGATGATTCAGGGGATCTTCAGGCACCACCCTGTGTCCCCACCATAAAGAAGACTGAGAGGGAGCACCCCAGGCTCAGGAAGCCCCCTTAGGTGGAACTCGAGGATGAAGGAGGGTTAGAAAAGCGGGAGGCGGGGAGAATGGAGTGGCGGGAGAGGCTGCCACAGTGGCAGACACAGACAGCCTGAGGAGCACGGTAGCTCTCCTCCGTCCCCCAGAATCTCAGCTCTGGAGCCATGTCCAGTGTCACCAGATGGGAGGCCACTGCTGCAGTTTTCAATTTTCTAGTAGCCAAACCTGGGGCAGGTAAAATTTTATATTATCAATGGTATTCAAATAATTATAATTTCAACATGATGTAACCAATAGTAAAGAGTTACCCATGAAGTTTTCTAGTTTCAAACTCTCATGCTCCTACCTCAGCCTGGGTGCTGGGATCACTTTAGCAACCAGTAGTTTTGATAATCTTTTTGTGTGTGTGCCCTAAGTCTTTGAAACCTAGTGTATGTTTTACTGTGCAGGCACTGATGAGTTTGGGCCAGACACCATGTGAGTGCTCAAACCACGTGTGACTGGTGGCCATGGTGCTGGCCGGCACAGGTATGGAGCTAGCTAGCTCCCGGAGTCAGCAGGCTCTTGGAACCATTTCGGATGCTAGAAGTCACAAAAATACTATTTACCTGGTTCTCTCTCTCTGAACACCCAGCAGAAAAGGGGAGCAATAAGAGCTGAACCCCAAGACTCACAGCCAACTCCTGGGGTGGGGAGGGGTGCAAAAAGCAATCCTCCAACTCCAAAGGGCAAAGTGGGGAGAAAATATATAAGGAGGGAGAAGGGCCCTGGCAAGGGTGACTGATGCTTCATGAGAGGTCTCAGAGCAGAACCCACAGTGGGGATCAGTGCCAGCAGCTGCCAGTGGTTTCCTCCTACGCCCCCTATGGAGAAGGCACAATTGACCCATTCTTTTACTGCCCGCTTGATTTCTTAGGGCGACCATTTCTGTAATTACGACCTTCTCCCTTGCTCAGACGTATTAAAACATAGAAGTATTTGCTGAACCTGGTTTCCCAGGGTTGAAAGCTAGACCTAGGAAGTGCAAACACTCTGTGGAAATGCAAACACATATGCAGTAACTAATTATCCTTACTTAATTCTAGGCTGAAGCCCTGCTTAAAACAATTAGTCCTGAGACCAGAACTGTAGGTGCAATTCCCCTCTTGGCTCATGGTGGCTACTCGCCCAGAGGGGAATATGACCAGTCCTGGGGCAGGGGACAGGAAGGGAATGAATTGGTCTGCTGCTTTGAGTCTGGGCTGGCCTGCGTTCCGCTTGGTTTGGAAATGGTAGTCAGAGGAGAGTTTGAGGTGTGGGGAAGGGCAGGGAGGATGTGGTTTGGGCAAGGGGAGTCCAGAGGCTTCCCTGGGCTTGGCCCAGCGCCATGGGAAGTCTCAGAAACTCTGCCGGCCACACTGAAGCGCCTTGCCTGGCTGGAGCTGAGGGCGTGGCCAAGGATTAGCTGACTGGAAAGCAATTAGAGGAGGTGCGGCTGGGGAAATACCTGGAATCCCTGGGCTGGAGTCAAGACTTGCTTGGCTAACCCTGAAAGCAGGAGGCCTTGGGGTGGGGGTGGGGGCAGGGGGTGTCTGGGGATTAATGGCGGCCTCTTGCTGGTGGAAAGAAGTGGATTAGAATGTAGAGAGCTAGGGGAGCCTTCAGTGCTCTGAGGAAGAGACCTTTTCCCATGAAGACCATCGCTAAAGACCTTGCCCTCCTGTTCCTACCCCTGCTCAGCCCCATGGATTTTCCTGTCATAACCATATGGTCTTAGGGCTCGGGGGGGGGGGGGGGGG
>NW_026067954.1:3098057-3202662 GCF_014885135.2 Alexandromys fortis | reverse complement strand
GTGACCCTTCCAGGGATGTTCACATTGGGGAAGGAGAGGTGAGAAAAGTGGATGCCCCTGAAAGCAAAGGGTGGCCCAGCTGTTTGAAAGGGGTAGGGAAGGGTCATTGGCCCTGCTACCCAGAAAACCCCACATGAATTAAATCTTGCCTAGCTGCCTGAATCCTGCCCTCTGGGCAGGGCAGGGGACTTCCACCTAAGGCCCCTACTCTAGAAGTGAAATTTCAGGTTTGCATATAGGCACCATTAGATCTTTTTTTTTTTTTTAAAGATTTACTTATTTATTATGTATACAACTTTCTGCCTCAATGTATACCCACACATGTATACCCACATGCCAGAGGTGGGCACCAGATCTCATTACAGATGGTTGTGAGCCACCATGTGGTTGCTGAGAATTGAACTCAGGACCTCTGGAAGAGCAGACAGTGCTCTTAACCACTGAGCCATCTCTCCAGCCCGGCACCATTAGATCTTGACTGCTTAATAAAAGCCTTCGAGCTCACATCCGGAACTGCCATGTGCAGAAGGCTAAGGGGCTTGCTCAGCGCAGAGCAGGGGCTCCCTTGGTTTAAAAAAGCTTCCCCTCCCATCTCCTTCCCACAGATCAGCCCACCAACAACATACAGAACAGCAGAACCATATAGTCAGTACATTCCTAGACTTTGAGGGCCAAGGGGCAAAATCAAGTCCAACTATACCCCCTGTGCCTTGAAGTCCCAACAATCCGCCGTCCGGGTGGCTTAGGAGCAGCTTGAACTTTGGCTGCTCTTCACGGCATCCTGGTTGACGGAGCTCGGAGTCATTGTCCATAATTTGTATGTGTCACAGCATTGTCTTTTGAAGGAGGGGGACTTTAGACTTCTTCCCTGCTATTTAAATATATATATAAACTGCTCTTCGCTCATGAAAAACAAGCCTTGGCCAGATCCTCTTGGCGACTGTAGCTCCCGCCCCTGATCCGGAGCTGTGGTTCTCAACTGGGAAATCCCCATTCAGGAGTTTTTACTGCACATTAATGTGAGATTCGCTATCATAGGGAGAATTTACAGGTTCCCAGGCATGCAGATGCTATAGCAAGAAGGACCACATCCTGGTACCGTGATCCAGAACAGCCTCCATCCCAGTTCTGTAGATGGCAAGACTAAGTAAGGCCCAGGTAACAGAACCGTCATGTGAACCCAGGCAGTGGCTCCTTCTTCCCAGGAACGCAGAGCTAGATGAGTTGTTTCGTTTTTGTTTTTGTTTTTTTTTTTTTTTAAATCCGTTTCTAGCTACCCTCAGAGATCTGCCCTGCCAGCTCACACTGCCCAGGGCTCTCTCTGAGACACAGGAAGTGGTGTATGTGTCCCCTGGAGTCCCAGTGTGGCCGGGCTCTGGTGAGTCATTTCCCACAAGTGGAACTGGGTACACTGAACTGTCTTCGTGAGAAACCCGGGCCAGCTGTGGGTATCTTCGGGGCAGAACCCTGAGGGAACCTGAAAGTGCCCTCTGGGAGGAGGGCACTAGAATGAACAATGAGATATCAAATCATTAGACTAACAGGATTTGAAGATCCGCACTGTTGGTGTTATCTGGGGCCTGTGGCAAGTTCCGTTTCATCTGTAAAGTAGGGGGGGAACCCTAGTACCTGCCTAGCTCTTGCAGGAATGAGAAATCCGACTCATCAAGCATCTGACACATAGTAGAGAAGACTATTGCATTTTTACTGGCCATCCTGGCTTATTTATCCCTTAACCATACAGTTGCCCAGAAGGCACATGACATAGGAGACCCTCGCTCTCTGTGCTGCTGACCCTATGGAGTCCCCCTCCATGCGCTTGAAGCATTTCCACTGGTGACCCTTGGTACTCTAGTGTGGCCCTCGTGGGAACCCACTGAATTTAGATCTAAACATCTAGGAACGTGTGTGTGTGTGTGTGTGTGTGTGTGTGTGTGTGTGTGTGTGTGCGCGCGCGCGTGCACATTATTCTGGGAGAGACAGCTAGTTTCCATCCATCTTCAGAGGGCTCCGTGTTGCCAAGAAGGTCAAACATGGAACTGAGTGCTGGAGCTTAGCGGTAGAACACCTGCTTCACGTGTGCAACACCTGCCTTCCATTCCTGGCATGAAAAAAAAAAAGAAAAAATCCATAGTGAGTTGAGAGGCACTGGCTTCCTGCCCTCGCCGCCATGTGTCCTTGGGCGCATTAGAGGTGTCTCATTCAGATCTGAATGTCTGTCGTCAGCCAGAAATACCTGGACTAAAACTCCCTCCTTGCCCCACCAATTCCCAGAACCTGATGATCCTCCAGAAAGAAAACACGTCAGCAGAGTAGCCGAGAACAGGTGCGGCTGGGAAAACCGCAGCCCCTAGCATCCCTGTGCTTGCCTCAGGTTCGGTATAGAGCTGGGGTTTCCAAAAGCAGGGCCGGGCTCCAGCCTCCTCAGCAAGCAGCTCCAGCCTCGGCAGGCCAGCGGCAGTGGCCTAAGAGAAGGGCCTCCTGACTGTAAGGGCAACTCTGGCTGCATTTCTTGACCTGGCATTCCCTTTTATGGAAATGCACCCAAACACTTAGAATTTGGGCACATTTTTGCATGTGTTGCGTTTAAATAAAAGTCTTCTCAAAGATGTCCAACTGAGAGGAGTCAAAAGATGTTATAAAATCACCCTTTTGCAGACTCTCTATGTAATTTCGCTACCAAGTTAGCACAGAGCTGAGGAAAGTCATTTATACATAAACGCAAATAATAGTGTAAGATTTTAAAAATAATCCTAAAGCCAGATTTAAGTGTCTCTCTTCCCATCCCAAGCTGCTATCTAAGTCTGCTTGCATAGCGTTGGTTGGCTTTAATTCTCTTACGAGCCCACAGACTGACCAGACTGCCTGACAGCTCCAGTGGACATGCCTGGGACCCGCCTTTTTTGGGGTAGTCTGCCCATCAGGGCAATGGCCCCAACTCCAGGGTAACCAGACCTCTTTGTCCCCTCCCAGGGTCCCCTCTCATGAGTCTGTCTTATCTCCTGTATCACACACACTCCCTCTATGGTGGTTCGTTCACAACAGTGAGTTTAAGGGGAGAAACCCACCCTTAATCCCACACCCGCCTCTCACCCTTTACTGCTCTTTTCTGTAGAGCCAGGTCTTTCAAAAGATCAACCTCCTTCTGTGCTGTCTCCCTGGGTGGCTTCTGCCCCACCAAGCCAACAGCATAGTCCCTGTGAAGTCCAACATATGTGTTAAACATCCATTATCTGAAAATCCATAGTACTCCAAATTCCTAAACTTTTTGTATACTCTATGAAACCACAGATGGAAAATTCCATACTATGAAACTTTATTTCATGCACCAGATTATTTTAAAGGCTATGTAGAATTATCTTCAGGCTGTACATCTGTATGGTGTATATGAAGCATAAATGAATCTCATGTTTAGACTTAGGTCCCATCCATCCCCAAGATAACTCAGGGATATGAAATATTCAAAAATTGGAAGAAGAAAAAAGGAGGGGGAGGAGGAGAAGAAGAAGAAAACAATTCAGGCATCCAAAGGAGAAGGAAAAGAAAGAAGAAAACAACAACTCAGGCATCCAAAATACATTTGATCCCAAGCATTTTGGATAAGGAATGCTTACTTGTATTTACCAATGCCACAGGACTGTTTTGGCTTCAGCTCAACTGTCCTAGCTCAAAAGCAGCTATAGATGATGCTCTTCAGGTTTTATTGCTGCCGTCGTTGTTGTGTTAAGACTCACTACATAGCCTAGGCTGAACTTGAACTAGCAACTCTCCTGCTTCCCCTTCCTTAGGACTGCAGACGTGTGGCACCGTGCCTGCCTGATGAGTAAAGTGTACATGAACGAGCATGACTGTCCCGGCACAATGTTTTTATGGGCACTGAAATTTGAGTTTCGTATAATTTTTACAGTCTAGCCAAATGCGTTCTCCTCAGCCATTTAAGAAAGTGAAAGCCGGGCTGGAGAGAGAGCTCTGCGGTTAAGAGCACTGGCTGATCTTTTAAAGGACCCACCTGTGTTCAATTCTCAGCACCCCCATGGCAGCTCGCAACTGTCTGTAAATCTAGTTCCAGGGGATCCGACACCCTCACAAAGACACACATGCAGGCAAGACACCAAGGTACATGAAAAATGAAAAAGAAAGAAGAACGCATTTTAAAAGATGCAAAAGCCGTTCTTAGTTCTGTAGACCAAATGCCCATATAAAAAGCAGAGCCCAGAAGGGCACGGTGTCCTGGGTATTGCTCCATGTGCAGCTACGGTTCTCAGCTATGAGTACTTGGCAAGGTCTAGATGTCTTTTGGGGTTGGCACTACTAAGGGTTTCTGATGGTATCTGGGGGATAGAAGTTGAGATGCTATAGCTCATTCCATTCTACACAACGGTGAGTCATATGACAAAAATGGCAGTCATCTATGGCTGAGCACCCCTGGTCTAAGTGACCCATAGGCTGAGGGCCTCTGGGACCCTGGAGGTTCCTTTACGCTGAAGACTTTCCTTTGCTTCTCCAGCCAGGACCATTCCTGTGCTCCACACTCCAGTGACCCAACCAGAATGTCTCTCCGGACTGCTTCAGTGGTGGTCCTTGTAACCCCTGCCCATGGGTCTTGCTCAGGCTAGGCAGGCATTCTCCCTGACTCCTCCCTCCTGCTCCTCAGATCAGTGTCACTTCCTGCCAGCATGGAGAGGAAAAGAAATAAAGTTGGTTGTTGTGTCTGCCCGAAGCTGCTCTCCTTCCTGATTATATCAGGAGCACGGGCATACCCATGGGCGCACGTTTAAACAGGCTTGTGTGTGTATAGCTCACCTCCTGAGAGCGAAGGGTACACAGTGCAATATGAGACTTGACCATGGCCAAAGGATGGGCAGTGGTTCAGGAGATACCGTTCCAGGAGCTATTCAGGATCAACAGCTCCTCCAGACTACCCAGATCTGTGCTGCCATACCTGTGCCCGTCTCCTTAATCCCTCCCCCTGGGGATTAGACCCCCTCTGACTTCTAATGCCCAATGGGCCCACCTCAGCACCCGTTTGCAGGGGCGGAACACCCACTTCTGACTGTCCAAGCCCAGAGCTGTCTGTGACTCTCACCCTGACCCATCCTGAGTCTGCCAGGTCCCTGAACCTTCCACCTGAGTTACTAAACCAGTTTCTAACCATGCCCTCCTCCCCCTCCCCCATTCTGTTTCCATCCCCTCTGACAATACTGTCGACCACTGATGTGAGGGAAGCCTCCCTGCCTAGAATAACTCTCTCTTCTTTCTTGCCTGAGCCTCCTCCACACAAGTGAGAAGAGCTCATGTCATCTCAGCATCACCCTGTGCCCCATGAAGTCCACGTAGTGATGAGCAATAGATAAGCTGCCCCTGGTGGAGCTGAGCTCGCTGCACACCAGCTATCATCCCAGCCGACTCATGTGGAGTATTTGTCTTCATCCCTGCAGCAGTCCACGGAGAAAGAGAGTATTACTGTCCCTACATTACAGATTAGAAGGCTGAAGCCCAGAGAAGAGAATACTACATTGTGCAGTCTAAGTGAGTGGCTGAGTTAGGATTAGAACCAGTAAGGATTAGGATCAGTCAGTCTTTCTTTATAGCCTGCATTCCAAGCTCTCATCTCCTTGGATGCTGGGGCTCGTTATGGGCTGTGGAGAGTGGATGGATGGATGGATGGATGGATGGATGGATGGATGGATGGATGGGCTGTGGGGAGTGGGTGGATGGGTGGATGGATGAGTGGGTGGGTAGATAGATGAGGTGTGAGGAGTGGATGGATGGATGGATGGATGGATGGGCGGGCGGGCTGTGGGGAGTGGGTGGATGGGTGGATGGATGAGTGGGTGGGTAGATAGATGAGGTGTGAGGAGTGGATGGATGGATGGATGGATGGATGGATGGATGGATGATGGATACCCTTCTAACTATGAAGAAGTTGAAGGCAGGACCTACCATACACTAAGCCTCTTGGTCACTGAGGTTCCCTTTGGAGTAGCTTTGCCTTAGCCCAAGCTTTCTTTCAGACCCAGTCTTCCAAGAGGACCAGGTAGGCACAAACCCAGCATGAACAGTGTAAAGAAATCTAGTTATGCAGATACCATAGGCTAAGATAAACCAAATTGTTACCTCCAGGAACATGCATGAATAGTGAGCCTCTGGCCAAGGACATTAGAGAAGGCATTTAGGAAGACTTCAAGAACAGGAAGAGGGAGGAGGAAGGAAGAGAAGTAGGAAGAGAGAGGGGGAGGGTCATGAGGTAGGTCTTGAGGAATCTGGGAAGTGAAGTCAGGATGGAAGGAGGTGTAGCAGAGGGAATGGCAGTCAGAAGCTGGAGGCAGGTGAGGACAGGACAGCTCCAGAGGCCTACCGATGAGCTTGGCTAGAAAGAGGCTGGAAGAGAAGAGGAGAGAAGGCAGGCCCTAATGGAAGTGGGCCAGGCAGCAGAAATGCCAAGCTAAGCACTTTGTCTTCTTGTGAGTCTCAGTTGATGGCAGAAAGAAGACACAGAAACAAAGAATATCGACTCGATGATCATTCACCAGAAAAGATCGTCCCAACTGTGATAGCCCTGCCCCATCATTAAATTTCTACTCTGCTAAGGGAAAGGCTCTAAAGCCAAACAAATTTCCAGGTGCCAATTAAATTCTCTTATCTCTAGGTCTCTGGGACTTGGCAGAATACTCGCTGAATCCCTTCTGAGGTCCCCAAGTGGCCCCAGGCCCTTTTCTCAGCCCAGGCCTGTCTGCCCTTCTGCTGGGTGCCTGCCACTCCGAGTGAGCACAATGCTAATTATGCCTTTAGCACGGCCCTGTTATCTCTCAACAGAGCTTACTTGTCCCAGGCCCACCTGTCCTGCCCCGTTGATGCTTAGTTACTGCCTTTACATACTGTTACCCACCAGGGAGCAGCTGGGCTCTTGTCGCCCACGGGACAGCTCTCAGTCCAGCTTCTGCAGTGTGGCTTCTGCCGCTGTACCTGCTCCTTCACAGGAAGACCACACCCCCTAACTGGGATGCAGGCAGCTATGGGCTTTTATGGTTTTTGGCTTTTGTTGTTGTTTTTTGAGCAGAGTTTCTCTGTGTAGCCCTGACTGCCTTGAAGCTTGCAGTGTAGACCAGGCTGGCCTCAAACTCACAGAGATCCGCCTGCCTCTGCCTCCCGAGTGTCCATCACCCCGTCTTTATGTTCATTCTTAAGAGCAGCAAGCACATGTTGCCATGTGGGAGAGAGTAGTTTAAACAAAGTGTTTTGGTTTGTTTGGTTTGGTTTTTCTTTCCAAATGGCGTGTTCCATGGCAGAAGAGTGGTCAGCATGTGACGACTTCTGTCCCTCAAGGTCCTTGTCGGTCACTTTCGCACCCCACTCCTGTAGCATCGGGTTGTGACCCCTGCCACCGGAAGAACAGATGGCAGTGTATTGATGTAGGCCTGTCACAGAGAATCTCTAAGAAGCTTCTTCCAGGTGGGTCCAGGGAATGGTGGATGGAACAGCCCACCAGATCACCTTTGACCTCTATCTATAAGTTAGGGCCCTGAGGCAGGTGGATGGCCCTCTTTGCCGCAGGCTCCTCAGGTTTAAGAGATGAGAAATCTCCACTCTCTTGAGGTCACCATCCCGCCATCTCTAGAGCTTAAATCTATCTGCCTGGCGTTGTGAAAGGGAACATCACGCTCCTCAAGGAGGCAATGCTGTCTCTGAGCCGCTGCGTGCAGACAAGAGGAATGCGGGAGGGAGGAGGGAACTGGAAGGAGTGTGACCTGGCTAGTGCCCTTGCAGCCTAGTGACTCCAGGGTGGCTAGATAGCAGCAGAGCCGCCCCTAGGAAGCTCACTCCTTAAGAGGAAGGACAGTTTCGCAAGTGAAGATGGACCTGGTGAGCTGCCCATCGGGCCCTGGCACGGCGCTGGGCCTGTTAGGAAATCAGGGAGACACTGTGTCTCCCGGGCAGGCGCCACTTCTCACTTGCCCCAGCCCTGCTTGCTTCAGGCGCTGGCTAAAGAGCCAGGCTGGTAGCTGGGCAGGTGGCTGGGTGCCCTCTGCCACCGGCCTGGTGCCCGGGAAGCTACAGCTACAACTTGGAAAGTGTCCCTCTTCTGGGTCCCAATGGTAAGGCCAGGGGGCTGTCAGGGGCCATGTCAGCAGGAGGGCAGTGTGACGGTTGGGGAAGGATTCCAGACTGTTTCCTCCAGCCAGAGGCTGAGCTCCAACACCCTCTTGTCCTTTCCTGTCAAGTGGGGACTCCTCTGTACACACACAAAAGAAAACCCCACCCAAGATGCCCCGCTCCCTCCCACCCCCACTTGAAGATAAAGGCTTGCCTCTTGGTCAGTCACTGCCTTGTTATCACCAAGTCGTGAAGGTATACGAAGCTAATATTTTAATATTGTATGTTTGATCCTGCAGAGGGGTGTGGGGCAGGAAAGAGGGTGTCATCTTGGGGTCTACTCTTGAACCCTCTGGGCCTGTCACTCAAATGAGATGTTTCTCAGAGGAGACACAGCCATGGGAATGAGTTCAGGGTCAGTAATGAGAAGAGTCTAAGGCCAATGAGGTGGGCTGGAGATGGCTGTAAGTGAGCCAGGGGCTGTAAATGAGGATCGGCACAGCACAGACCCTGCTCACTTGGGGGATGAAGCCTGTGAGGCAGGCGAGCTTGTCTGAGAATCTTTTCCGTTTCATAGGCTTTGAAAATACAGCAGCGTAGAACAGTGTGAGATCCCCAGAAAGCTATGATCCCCAGCTCAGCTCACAGAACCTTGACTGTGAGCACCTAAAGTCCGCCTAGCCCTTCAGCTTTCCCGTGCATCGTGTGCCACTCCAGTCTACGAGACTTCCAGACTTGCTGCTAGGGATGCTCCTTGGAGGCAGAGGACTAGCCTGCTTGACTCTTCGGCGCCTTATTCCAACCCAGCAGCCGCTCATTCTACAGGCCAGTTGCTATGGGAACTATAACCTTGAATTTCCTGGCTCTGGGGCTGTGAAAATCACAACCTGAACCTTCCGTGGATGTGGGTTTTTCAATTAATTTCCTGTTTGATTGTTTACTTTAGAAAGCGGAAAATGCCTTTGCAGCAGCTAGATCCCTTTACCCAGAGGCCGTCACACCCTCTGTGCAAGCCAGCAAGGTCAAGGCCAGGCCTTAGGTGGGTGGAGGTAGAGGGGGCAGGGGCCAGGGCAGGGAGGAGGCCCAGCTAGGGGCAAAGGGCAGCCTGGTCTCTTTTGGCCTTTTTCTTCGCGGGGTCCCAGAATGGTGCGACAGACCCAGGAGCTCCAGCTTTGGCCCTAGTTGGGGAGTCTGGCCACCCAACCAGAGCCCCAGACCAGGTCCCTAGCCAGCCTTAACCCTCCCTGACTCAGAGAACCATTCGGTGCTGAGTCAGACCCAAGCTGCAGTTACTCCATTCCTTCAGAGGGTAATGTGAGGGGTGACAGCCAGCGAAGGCCCCAAGTGCCTGGCTCCCTAGGCTAAGCCGCCCCATGGGCAGCTGAGAGAATGCCTGCTTTGTTGTCTCTGTTTGCTGCAGCGGAGAGCAGTGTGTTGGTGTTGCCAGTTACCATGACTGCATCCCAGTCTCTGTTCCTTGTGTGGGGACGGACGGAGAGGGGGGAGACGGGGAGGGAGTTGGGAGGTTGGGGGGTGGCAGGCAGGCTCAGGTGAGGCCCAGAATACAGGTATCCTCCTCTCCAGTGGTAGGCATCCCACAATAGAAAGTGACAACCCCGAGCCTTCCTTTCCATCCACAAGATCAGCCTCAGAGAGAGGCAGGAGCTCTGGCCCTCACTTGTTTAGTGAAGACTCTGAACCCAGGGCAGAAGTGGAATTACCTTGTCTTCGTGGGCCTGTGAAGTGCAGGGCCGTTTGGAGAAGGGAGGTGATGCTGCCACTGATTGCTTCCAGATGAGAGGGGAAAGCTGAGCGCATCCTAGCAAACCAGGTGTGCAGTCACCCACCTCTCCTGGCCTCTCCCTTTCAGCCCAATTCTGTGCCGCTCACTGCATAGCAGTAGCTAAGCCACTTGGACTTTGAAGCCGGACTAGACCTGGGTTCAAATCCCATTTTCCCACCTTCTGAGCTCTCCAGGGGAAGTTATCTTGCTTCTAGACTGTTTCTGCCTTTTTAGCATGAGAAATTATGTTGTGTCTAACTGGGCCGGGAGGATTTTAAAATGTCCACAAGAGTACCTAAAACAATCACCGAAAATGTCGAGTAGGTTACAAGTGAGGCACCCAGAGGTGACGGGCAACACTCAGAAGTTCACTCTGAAAGTGGGGAGTCTGAGAACTACCTCCAGTGTTTCCTGTTCACCCTGGGAGCAAGATGGGTGGATGCTGGGGTAGCTCCAAACGGAAAA
This sequence comes from Alexandromys fortis, assembly GCF_014885135.2. NCBI lineage: Eukaryota > Metazoa > Chordata > Mammalia > Rodentia > Cricetidae > Alexandromys > Alexandromys fortis. The sequence goes on along the minus strand of NW_026067954.1, from coordinate 3,192,320 downwards.
GACAAGCAGTTTCTAGAAAAGGGACTGGGAAGGGCACCACAGGCAAAGCTGGGAGGCATTGGCTGCAAGTGCAGCCGACTTCCCTGGTTCCACACACGGCCCCCAAGGTCCTGAAAATTCACAGCTACTGGGATTCTGAACAGTGGCCCTCCTATCCAGGCCAGTGACTGGGGTTTGGTCCCCAAGAGGAGCCACTGGAGCTGTGGCCCCTGGCTATGGTATTCACAGAAGGATTTGGTGTCTGCTCAGAGCCCCGGATTACATTTCTGCTCCCCTGGGCCAGCCATGGAGCGAAGCACTACCCCCCCCCCCCAGTGTGACATTTAGTGTGGCCACTTTGTAGGGGAGGATTGCAAGCTCGGCAAGAAAGGAACTAATTATTCCCACTGGGCGCCTGGTCCACAGCTAGGGTGTCTGCTCGCCTCCATTAGAAGGCTGGCAGCCAGGCCTCAGGCACAGGCTTGGACTGAATGCCAGGGCAGAAGTACACACTTCCTTGACACCTGACCCTGGCCACCCTACCAAGACTTCTTGTTAGAGTAATAGACAAGTGATATTAGGGGAAATTTCCCTCTGGGCGGGGGAGAGGTGGTATCTGAAATGCAGGCAGCATAGATGGATAATGATAAGAAATGAACATGTAGCATGCTAACTCTATAGCTTTCCCCATGGGGCACACCACAAGAGCATCTACATAGGCGCCTACACAGCCCCTGCCTCATCTACATAGGCGCCTTCACAGCCCCTGCCTCCAGCTCTGAGAGAGCCCTTCTCTTGTGGGCGCAAGGCTGATCTTTGTACTTGATCTTCCTTTTGCTTAACTCTGTCTTATCTATTCCAATCTGAAACTTTTAAACAGGGCTTCAGATCCTCCTGTCTCCACACACATTCCTGTCAACCCAATGTCATTCTCTTTCTCTTGATCTCCTTCTCCTTCTCTTCCATAGACAGGCTCTAAAGGAAAACAAGAGAATCTGGAGAGAGAAGGAGAAAGAGGAAGATAGGGGAGGTCTCCAGTAAAAGATAGCAGATGTGTACTTTCTAGGTGTGCTTGGGACCTCCCTCCCACCCTCCAGGCCTGATCCCCAGCTTCTCCCTACCTCTATCACACAGTGATGTCGTCATGGCAAAGGTCGCCCTTTCTTTCCTAATCACTAGGTCCAGGGCACTGTGGTCATTGTCCATCTTACTTGACCCCTACAGGCATTTGACCTGTTGACCTGTACTTCCTGGAAATCTTGCCTTCCGTGATGCTGCTTCCTCTTGCTCCACTTAGCTCTCTGGCCACCCTCCTCTTCCTCCCCTACGGTTCCTCCTTTCTTCTCCTTTTAGCCATTGCTGATTCCAAGGTTAGAGCCCCACCTCCTTTCTCTTCTTATTCCGTGTTTTCTCCAGGTCCTTTCAGTGGGTACTGAGCCAGGTAACCACTATCCAGTCATCCTCCAAGACCATTGCTAAGGACCATGAACGCAGCATTCCTAACCCTGAGCTCATTATTATGCAGTTGATCAAGCTTCGACCCTACCACACTCGCTGTTAATCTATTCTCTCTTTTTGACAGGATCTTTCCTTTATGTCTGGCTCAATCCAAACCACCGCAATTATACATGACAGCCTCTCACTGGGCTTGTTGCCTCCAGGCCCGGCCCAAGCCTCCCAGGACTCTGAAGTTCTAGTTTATTCTCTACTCTGTGTAAGAAAGGATCTTTGTTAAATGAAAATATCATCTGCTAGTCCCCCATTTAAAATCTTTCAGGGGCTCTCCAGAACTTTGAGATTTAAGAGATAGAGGGAGAGAGAGAGAGAGAGAGAGAGAGAGAGAGAGAGAGAGAGAGAGAACTGGGTAGCATGGCAGCCAGAGCCTGTTAGTATGCAGCCCTGGCCTTGTTTGTCATGCTACATCCCCTACCCCCAGTCCTGTGTATGTTAGTGTCTTGGCACACTGTTGGGACACTAGTCAGTGCATTAGTGAACGCTGCTTGCTCATAGTCTTAGCTTGTGTATATTCTTCTTTGCAAAATGCCTAGACTATTCTCCACTACCACCATTCACCCCATGATTCAACCCCATGTGCCTGGCAAAAGTCTCTCAGAAGTCTTATTGTCACTATGTTGTGTTAGCATACAGTGGATGTTCCTTAAATGTTGATGTAAGTGGATACATGCCCATATGGATGGATGGTTGGGTGGATGGATGCATGCATGTATGGATGGGAGGATTGATGGGTGGGAGGATGGATGGATGGATGGATGGATGGATGGATGGATGAATGGATGGATGGATAGATGGATGGATGGGAAGATTGATGAGTGGGTGGATGAAGGGGTGGGTGGGTCAATGTGTGGGCGAATGAATAGGTAAGGATGAGCAGATAAAGTAGATGAATGGGTAAACAAATGGATGAAAGGATAGAGTATATTGATGAATAAACAGATGTCACCAGCGCAATCAAAGAACAGGTAAAAATCAATTCAATTTTGTGAAAGCCCAGCTTGGCTCTTGTCACCAGTCAGCAGAATTGAGAATTATGAGTTCCAGCTTTCCAACTAAAAATTACCCGGTCTCAGAGAAATGAAATCCATTCTCTATGGGAGAGGATGCTGACCCAGGACTCTGAGCTCTGTGTACCTCTGCTCAGGCTCACTGGCTGGCTGGCTGGCTGGCTTATGCAAGCCATTTAACTACTGAGGCCTGGTTTCTCTGTCTATTAAGTAGAGATAATAATGCTCATGGCCTTTGCTTGTCTCCACAAGAGTGTCACGAGGGTACGAAGTGTGTTAGGATCTGTAGTGAAGATATATGTTTATAAAGATATAAATGTAATCATAATAATAACACCTTGCGTTTAAACCAGGCTCTGCAGTTTTCAAAGCTCTTGCCTGTATATTATCTCAGTTGACTCTCAAAACAGTGAGACAGATAGTATCCCCATTCTCAGGTGAGGAAACTGAGGCACAGCGTGATTAAGTGGCATGCCCTGGGTCACCCTTGGTGAGTGGCATATCCCCGTCTGCTGCACGTTTTTGATGATAGCTTTTCTTGGATGGATTATCTGTCTCCCTCAACAGAGAGAGCCAGACGTAATTGACCCTCTTCTCGATGACTCAAGGTTATTACCACGAGTATCAGTTCCTGTGTTGTCTTTTAGACTCAGCTGTGACGCAGGTTCAAAGCCAGCAGAGGCATAGGATAGGTAGGCTCTGCCAACTAAAAGGTACCCGTATAGTGCAGGCAGCTGAGTGAAGTCCCCAGTTCAACATCCCATCATTCATGTGTTGGGACTGTGTCTTCTTTTCTTTTCTCCCTCTCTCTTTCCAATGTCAGTGTTTGCCCATCTCTGAAGTGTCCGCCACCTCTAACCCTTTGATCTCCTTTTTAGTCTTCCTGTCCTTCAACTTCTTCCACGCTTTGATTTTGTCCTTACAAGCCTTAGTCCTTCCATATACACAGCCAGCCAGTCAGGGTGTCCTGCTGGACTCCGGTCTCCAGCAAAGTAGCCAGTGTACTCTATAAACTTATTTATCCGGCGTCCTCCTTGCTTCCCCCAGCCCACCCAGAACCAACACTACTGAGAATAGGTCAGGGCCAGCATTAGCTGTAGCATTTGAGGCAGCTGGGTCTGTTCTCCCAGACTGCAGGATACGCCTGTGGAGAGCAGGGGTGGTCAGGAAGGGCTGGTCAGCGTGCCTCAGGTTGACACCCTATCTAGTGAGACGCAAAGCTGTGGTCTCCTTGCTCACCCCTACCATCCCATCAAGACAGCCCTACACTTCCTTCTGTCAGCGCCTTCTTTCTCTCCCTGCTGGGTGGCATCCCAAAAGCCAGCCTGGTTCCATCCTGGGCACGCCTTGGGCAACATGCCCATGCCCCATGGCCCTTCCCCGGGGACTTGGGGATGCTCTTTCTCTAGTTGCTGTCAGGCCTCCCACAGCCTGGCTGGAGCACCTCAGCTTCTTCTCCCTGAGGGAGGATGTGATGGGTGTGCCCACAACAAGGCTCCGGCAGAGACAATAGCACAGGAATGCATTCGCTTCCTAACAAACACTGTGTGGGCTCGTACAATTGCCTTGGATTCTCGTCCAAGAAACACATTTCACGGTGCAAGGGTGCGGGTGGCTTGCCTGCCCCAACCCGCCCACATCCCTCTTTATGCCAAAGACTTGAATGAGGATAGCCTCTTTCCCACCCAGACCTTCACCCTAAGACTGGCCCACGCTGGTCCTCCATTGGTGCAGCCATTCTTTTTAAGAGTGAGAAGGACAATGTATTCTCCCAGGGGGCCCTGCTCTGCGCTGTCCTTTTTCTTTTTCTTTTTTTTTTTTATAGCCAGTTTTTTGTTGTAGTCAAATATACATAACATAATATTTACTATTTTCAGTATACTTTTGCAGAATTAAACCCATTCACATTGCCCTGTAATCATCCCTACCAGCCACACAGTCTTTTTATTTCCCCAATTGAAAACCTGTCCCCATCGAATAACTCCCCATCCCACGTCCCAATTCCTGTTAACTACCTGCTTTCTGCCGCTATGAATTTGTCTGTTCTCAGGACTTCATAGAAGCAGAACCAAGCTGTATTTGCTCTTCTGTGCCAGGCTCCTTGCATTGAGCAGTATCTTGAAGGTTGGTTGAAGTGATGGCACCTGTCACAGCTTCTTTCAGAGCTGAATAATACTCCCTTGTCGCGATGGATCATTTGTTTCCCCTTTTCCCCCAGTGATGGACACTTGGGTCTCTCTGCCTTTGACTGCTATCAGTTATATAGTCATGAAGACGTATACAAGCATTATGTCTATTCCGGTGACGGCTCCTTTTTTGAAACGAATCTTTGAGTTCAAGCAACCATCTCCTGAAAAATCCCAAGTAGAACACACATAAATGAGAAAAGTGCTTGGCCCCTCACATCCAAACAGGATTCTCTGACCCGAAACCTAGCTGTCCTTCTGGGAACCTAGACTTGAAGAAAATGGGACATAGATCAGGAAATCTGGGCCAAGGTGGAAGAAGGGGAAAGTTCCATAGTTGGAAGGATGTCTATGAGGCCTATAAAGTCCGTGGTGACTGCACCTCCTTCATCACTGAGGATGATAGGGGGCCACTGATGGGTGGGTCTGGGCAACCTGGATGGATATACACAAAGGGGTTCCAGAAAGGGAGCCCTCATTGGTTGAGGCGGTGAGCCTCTTGTTACCACAAAAAAAGCAATGGGGACTTCCTGACTAGCCACAGAGCAAGGCACCCTCAGAGGTCAAAGAAGGAGGTTGAAGGAGCTTTCTCTCCAGTCATCGCCAAAGGGTCTAGGCATCCATGTCCAACAGGTAGCATCAGGGAGCCAGTCTGCATCGAAGGGGTGAGCAGGTGTCTTCTTCCTTATTTTTTGAGACAAGTTCTTTAAGTGAACCTGGAGCTCACAAATTAGGATAGACCAATAGGCTATTAAACCCCAACTTCTGTCTCTGCCTCCCCAGGGCTGAGATTACAAGTGTGCCCCATCAAACTTGGCATTTTGACCCAGGTTCTGGGGATCCAACAAGGCAAACACTTTACCAACTGCGCCATCTCCCCAGCCTCTCCTTCTTGTATTTTCTGTGCACAGCCAAAGTGAAAACGGGAGGATGAAAGACACAGCCCTCTTTAACGTCCTTGAGAAAGCCCAGCAGGCCTGAGCAACGGGCCCGTCACACAATGTGGTTTTTGGCTTAGCACAGACTTTCCCAATCACCAAGTAAGAGATAAGATCAGAAGAAAGGACCCTTCCACAGCTCTGCTTGGGGAGGAACACAGGCCCTGGCAGGGTAGAAGCGGTACTGTGTTCTGTAGGGAGCCCGGGACACAGTACAGTCACAAGGATGAGAGGGAAAGAGTAGAGGGATAACGGAGGGAAGACGGACAGGCCGTGGAGCCTCATCCTGTCATAGAAGGCCAAAGGCAGGCAAGCAGGCTCTGGGCAGTAGATGAGGAGGAGCTGTTGGCTCAGGGGTCAAAGCACTCTACTGAGAGGGCCCGAAGCTGCCTGAGGCTTTCCGTGCAGCATTGCTGGAAGTGGGAAAGGCCACTTTCCAGGGATAGAGATGGCACATAGTAGCCATTGCTTCTCAGGCCCTGGCTCTTTGAGGAATTTCCTACAACATTACCTCACTTGGCACTTGTTCTTCGAGACAGGGTTTTGCTGTAGCTTTGAAGCCTGCCCTGGAACTAGCTCTTGTAGACCAGGCTGGCCTCGAACTCACAGAGATCCGCCTGCCTCTGCCTCCCGAATGCTGCGGTGCCACCACTGCCCTGCTAACCAGGAAGACTCTTGTGGGGAGATACTGCAGACCCAAAGAAGCTGACCTCAGGATGAAACATGACCCAGGCACATGCCTGCATTGTGGGAAACCTGCCTCGAGTAGCTTCCACAACCACCTTCATTTGATACACAATGAGCCAACCTTTCACCTTGACTCCAGACCCCAGTTTTTCCTCCTCCCTACACAATGGCCAACACCCCCCAACAGTCTCCGGTTCCCTCCCCTAGAAACCACATCTTTTGCCCTCCTTGTAATTTCAGTAGCATTTTATTTATTTACTGTGATTTCTACAGCACCTCCAATCCCTAAGTGTAGGCATTTGAAACAGGGATATCAGGAATTCCAGGTCATTCTCGGTTATACAGCAAGTTCAGTGCCAGCTTGGGCTACATGAGCTTCTATCAAAAAAAATTTTTTTAATGGTAAATTTTATGTCACATGAGTTGTGTCTCAGTTTCTAAAGAGAGACATTGAGTGGACAGGTTGGATAGGTAGAAGAAAACGTGGTGGGATGTGGTCCAGCAGGCCTGGCCACGGCCTTGGTTGGAAAGCTCTCACCGTGAGTGAGTCACAGCGGCTTTGACTTGCACTGTTGCACCAGTGGAGAAGAAACTGATGACTGCACTCTCGCCTGTAGCCAGGCCCTGGCTCCTGACCCAGTAGAGAGATCAACAGCATCAAAGCTGGGTCAGGAGCAAGCAGGACGGTGACCCACCCGCCGGGCTGGCAGCTGATGCCCAGCCTCACTGTCGTCTTCTCTGTCCTCTTTTCTGCAGCTCTTACAGTCTCAGGATGTGAAGGAAGATGCTGTCCTCTGCTGCTCCATGGAGGTGAGCTGTGGGCCGAACCCCAGGTGGAGCAACCCCTGGTCCAGGGATGTCTGCGGAACCAGTCAATACAGGCTAGCACTGTCCACTTCCTGTCCCAAGACCTTCTGCTATTTGGATCAGGCATGCCACACTAATGACTTAAGAGGTTTCAGGTGACCTGCTGCCCCCAAAGATGCCCCTTCACTTCCATGGCATGCCATTAGAAGGGGCCAAATGCTTGATTGAATCTCCTCCATTGGTGTAGCCTCTTGGAAGGCTTCCGATCTCAAGATGCAGCCACTGAACACCGAAACTTCTGGAAACTTTCTTCCAAGGCTGGCTAGGTTCTGGGGCAGATCCTTGCCTTCTACAAATAGCCCAGAGTCACCCAGGGCAGCACACATAGAAGGGCATCCTAGCACAGGGACCCTGCCTGTCCATGCCAGTGAGCATTTTATATGTTTAGGTGGCTCTGGCCAGGTTGCAAAGGCCACACCCCCAGAGCTTTGTGCCAAGAGCCTGCACAACAACTTTGGTTGGACGGGATGGTCATCAAGTTTACGTGTCGGGCTCCAGCTGGGCGCCTGCATGGTGCTTGGGGGAGATTAGAGGGACAAGGTCCATTCCTTCAGATGGCTTCAAGGCTGCCACATGCACAGTGGCTGGGGAATGTATGGGAAGAGTGTACATACAGAGTGGTCAGGATGGGTCAGAGAGCTCAGGAAAGGGGGAGCCTAGAAAAGCAGGTAGGACAAGGCCAGGGTGCAGTGGCAATGAGGGTTCAGATCGTGTGGAAAGGGATCCGCATGAGTTGTTAGCCAAAGAAGAGAGCTTCTCCTAGCCAGATTGGTTTTTTGTTTTTGTTTTTTGTTTGTTTGTTTTTGTTTTTTAGTTTTTGGTTTTGGTTTTTCGAGACAGGGTTTCTCTGTAGTTTGGAGCCTGTCCTGGAACTAGCTCTTCTAGACCAGGCTGGCCTCGAACTCACAGAGATTCGCCTGCCTCTGCCTCCCGCCCAAGTGCTGGGATTAAAGGCGTGCGCTACCACCGCCCAGCCTTTTTTTGTTTTGTTTTGTTTGTCGTTCCCATCCCCTCCAAGATTGATGGATCTCCCAAGATCACCTGACTGACCTACTTCAGTTCACGTCTCTCCTGGCTATTATTACAAACGGGGGGGGGGGGGGGGGGGGGGTCAGTTCTGGAGCTAGAGGTAGGTTTGGAGTTAGAAAGCAGACCCCACGGCCCCTCCTGTTCCACACAGACAGGCATAGGTACCAATCACTAATCTGTTTCCAGAGAAATACCTGGTAAATAGAAATGATCACGGCGATACCTGATAGCCCGAGGGAGCAGACCCTGGGGTCAAATAAGAGTCTAAGTGTAGTCAGGGAAAGCTTCTTGCAGGAGGGAAGGTTCTGGGGTAGCAGACCCAAGAGGTGAGTTCCTAGTGAGTTGATGTCAGGCCTGGGCAGCAGGTAAGATCCTGGCTCTGACTATTCCTGCCTGGATCTGCATGTCCCTAGGACAGCTCCAATCTTTCTGATCCTTGCCTCCAGCCTACCTAGCCAAGGATTGGGGGTGGGGGGGCGGTGCATATTATGGGGTCCGAGTCCCATCCTGACTACACTTTTTACCCACAGCTACAAAGCACAGGCCGGCTGCTGGAGGAGCAGCTGCCTGAGATGATGACAGAGCTCCTAGCCAGCGCTCGCGATAAGATGCTATGCCCCTCAGAGTCCATGCTCACCCGGTCCCTGCTCCTGGAGGTCATCGAGCTCCATGCCAACAGCTGGAACCCTCTGACGCCCCCCATCACGCAGTACTACAACAGGACCATCCAGAAACTGACAGCCTGACAGAGAAAGGGGCCTGGCGGGCAGCCCGTGGGCAGCTGGGGCCCTGGTCCACAGGGCCAGATGGACAGGCGAAAGGACAGGGGTAGCCCTGGTGGGAAAAACAAATGAGCAGGGAGGCCGGCAGCAGCAGTGGCCAGTCTGGAACCAGTCACGGAGGGGACGGGATACCTCAGAAGAGCTCCCCCGTGTCGCTCCCCAGCCTGAGCATGTGGCAGCTCGCACCAAGGGAAGCATGTTTCTTTGTCCTGGTGGTCACCCGCGCCCTTGCTCTCCTGGGCTCTAGTCCTCCCCGCCCCCGCCCCCGCCCCCTGCCTTCCAGCCCATCCCCCATAGAGCTTTATGGGCGGAATCTCTGCCACTCCTCACTGTCTCCAGCTGCCTCTCAGCCTCCCACACCTCTGGCCACGGGCTGGGTCAGCCAGGACTGCTGAGGGCTGAAAAAGTGGGTCGAGACGGCTCTCATTGTTCCCACGTGCCGCCCGCCGCAGTCGCCAACTGGCAGCCGGCAACGTGTAGCAGATGTCTGGGAGGACAAAGGCAGGCACGGTCCCCACCAGCCGCCCACAATTGACAGCCTTTGTCAGCCCCAGAGGAGCTGGGGAAAGGGCCCCCCACCCCTTCTAACCTTCGTGTTTCACCCTCCTAACTTCAGTTCCTCCTACTTTCAGCCTCCAGCCCCAGGGCCTGCTGCTCCCTCTGGGCAGAGGAGGGAGTTGGGACACCCAGCTCAGCTTGCTCCCTTTTATTTTGTTTTTCCACTAGATGCTTTGAAGTCTCTCTTCTCAATGAGAATGCCCTCAATGTGATCCCACAGTCGTCGCCTCGAAGACCCCCCTGATTAGTGGGAGATCAAACCTTGCCCCCTCTGTAAAGAATCTAGCCACAAACAGCTTGCCAGTAGCCAGCTAGTAATTGGAAACTTCCGCCCCATTGGGGGTCCCCACTGGAACCCTGTCCACTGCTAGCTTCCAAAGGGCTGATACTGTCCCCTGGACTGCCTTAGGACCTGCCCTGGCCCGTTACTATGGCAAACGGGGCCAGAAACGATGCTGGCGAATTAAAACCAAATGCAAGTCTTGTTCCAAGCAACTGCTGGAGGAAGAGCCGCTGCTGGCTTCTTGGGTCTGGGAGCCTCATCCGTGGGTTGTGTCCTTGCCCTCACCTCATCCCTGGAAAGGCCTCCCAGACTGATGGGGAGAGGAAAGCCTTGGAGTCGTGACTGGGGGACAGTTGGTAGGTGACCAGGCAGGCAGCCAGGTGGAGTTCTTCAGGCTAGCAACAAAGCTAGGGGTTCTCGAAAGGTTTTGGTCCCAGGGAGTAACCCTTCTTCTGTACCGGCTAGAGAGGAGGATGTGGTTCAGCCCAAGAGGCTGGTCTCTGTGTGGTGACTGGTGGCTGCTCCGCCTCATCTCTGGGAAGCAGGAACCCACACTTTGATGCTTCCCCAGAATATGGCTTCCCAGTGTGTTGCTTTTACTGGGATTGGTCATCCTCTAGGCCATGTTGGAGGCGCTTGAGCAGTGATTCTCAACCTGTGGGTCGAGACCCCTTTGGGGGTCAAGCAACCCTTTCATAGGGGTCGCATATCAGATATTTATATTACAATTCATAACAGTAGCAAATTACAGTTATGAAGTAGCAGTGAAATAATTTTACAGTTGGGGGTTCACCCCAACATGAGGAATTGAATTAAAGGGTTGCAGCATTAGGAAGGCTGAGACCCACTGCTCTTGGGGCTTCCTAGTTCAAATCAGGCTGGCTAGAGTAAGGAAGGTTTCTCTTAATTGTTTCAAGTCTAGAAGATGAGAAGGGGATGTTGGGGTGAGGGAGTCCCCAATCTCCCTGGCTCTCCCCAACTGAAATCTGGTAAAGATGGGGCCTCAAAAGGACCTGCTGGGAAGAAGGCATAGAGGTCAATGGCCACCCCAGCTTTGATCTCTTTCCTCTCCCCCTTCCCATCTTTCTTTTCTCTACTTCTGGCTGCCTTGTCTCCCATTCCAGCCCTTAGGCTGAGCCTGGAGCCCAGGGACACTTCCAAGCCCCACAGGTGGTGTTGAGGGAAATGCAGGGCAGATGCGTGCAGAGAAGGCCCCAGGGAAACCTTGCTCTTGTAGAATGGGGCGGCCCAGGTCCACAGGCACCTGCTCTCTGCAGTTTCGGGGAGCCACAGGTGTCCTTGCGTGGGCCAGCTTCCCAGGCGTCTCTAAGGCTGGCATGTGTGAGCGTGAATGCTTGCACACACACAAGTGTATATAAGCATCTGCTGAGCGTGAAGCAGGGCCATGAGAAAGAAAGAGGCTGATGGTGGAGGTTGAAGTCACGGGAGTAGGGGAGGTCTCCTAGGCTCCATATGGGGGCTCCCAAACACTGTGTAGAGGCGGAGACTGTAGCTTTGTGGGTACCGTGGACCTAATGCAGCTCCTTCTTAGCGGCCTATTGGGGGGGGGGGTCTTTCCTCAAGAGCAGCCCCTTCTAGGGCCCTGAGGACCAGTATGAAGATGCAAGATATAAATATGTATACATATATAAATATATTTTTAATTACATGTTGTGTCCTGGTGGCTCCAGACTTACCGTCTGCCTAGTTGCTCGAGAGCTCTTCCTGGTCGGTCCATCCCAATATGACACTTCCAGCTGTTTGTTTGCTTGTTTGTTTGTTTGTTTGTTTGTTTGAAATGCAGATCCCTGCTACTTTTTCAGACATGGGAAAAAAAACCTTTATTTTATTTTATTTTTTAAAGAAGCAACAGTAAAGCCTAAAATCTCCAAGTCTGAGTAGCTTTCTGTAGGAGACTACTCAGGCAGGAAGTGGGGGAAAATTGCAGGCACCCACGGACCCCTGACCTCTCCCCAGGCCAGAGCGCTCTCTGCCGCCAGAGGAACAGCGTATCAGAGCCCAGCTCTGAATGAATGGACAGGAGGCAGAGCTAGAGGTATCTGGCTACCGCCTCTCTCGGGCTTGTGCTGTTCATCTGGCTATGGCGATCGTATATTGAGCCTTTTAAGACTCCCCCGCCTGTCAGGACGAGTTTGGTCCTTGTTTTCCTCTCAAGTGGCCTGCTTGTCACGGTCCTTCTCATGAACTGGCCATATTGCCTAAGCTCTGGGGCCACAGCTCCTGCAGGACTCCCAGCCTCCCTTGGACAGGGCCAGGAGCCTCACCATCAACCACGGGGAATGTGTGCCCCCTAAAACCGTCTTCATCCATGCATTCTTCCTTATCCAGTCTGTAAGCCTTTATGGTCTGGGAATCCTCTCGTCCGTCTGTGTAAATGTAAATGTTGACCTGATTGGTATTTATTCTAATTTTTATTGTATTTTATTTCATTTTGTCTGAAGGGTTAGGGGGTGGGAAGCATACCACTGGTTGCACCCAGGGCAGCTGCAGGGATGAAGCCCACACAGCCCAGGAGCCAAGAGAAGCAGCTCCTTTGGGGCCCTCTGGGTAGCCACATTGCAGGCTGTTATCTGGCGTCAGAAGCCAGCCAGTGTTCCTTGTCCCAGACACTCAGGCCTGCCCATGGTGTGATGTCCCTCAGCTGCCTGGCACTGTGTTGGGAAACCTGCCTGGGTCTTGGAGGAGGTGGGTGGGAGAGAACAGAACTCTCTCCTCTGCTCAGGACACTTGCGCCAGAAGATCTGGCACCTCACCTGAGCCAGCTGGGAACCTGACAACAGGACCCTACCTCCCCGGAGCAGGGTCTAGAGCTTCCTGCCAAAGCTATGGGCCAATCCTGCTCGCGCCATTCCTCCCCGTCACCCGTATGTCCTGCTTCCCAGCTGAACCCAAACTACAAATGGGTTTAAAAAAAAAAAAATAAATGATACCAAAACCCAAAAATGTCCCAAGTCTGTCTTCTCTGTAACGAGCTCAGCGGTGGTAATCTTTTCCCCCAAGCCTTTTATGCCTCGGCCGGTCCAGACAGGAATCTCAGAAGAGCCCAGACTGTGAGCTGGTAAGAAGTCCTCACTGCCTGGCCGCCATCCAGGGCAGGAGCAGGCTCTAGGATCCGAAGAGGTTGGGAAAGGGCTCGTGCAAGATAATCCTGGCAGAAGAACGGGACTTGTGTATCTAGAAGCTAGGCTCTGAGGCCAAGCCAGCGTGGTGGAATTTCCTGAAGAAAATGGCTTTTGTGATGGCTTTGGTTTGCTGCAGATTTGACCAGCCTCTCGACTACCCCATCCCAGGAAATGTCCCCATAGCATCTAGCAGTGACTTTTTGTAAGAAGCCTAAGATTCAACTGGGCCGTGGCGGCAGATGCCTTTAATCCCAGCACTCAGGAGGCAGAGGCAGACAGATCTCTGTGAGTTCAAGGCCAGCCTGATCTGCAGAGTGAGTTCCAGGACAGTCAGGGTTACACAGAGAAGCCCTATCTTCAATAAAAGGGTGGGGGAGGGGCAGAAGTCTCTCAGGTGGTCAGATAAGCTTTTTATTCAAGTCATTAGTGAGCCCTGTGAGGTATTTCCTATAATACCGTGGAGAAGCATGGGAGCACTGCCTCTGTAACAACTCCTTGTGTAGCATCCTCTCTTCATCCTTCCTTAGGCAGGCCCAGCCCAGAGCTGTCTGGGTACCTGGAGAGGACATGTTGAGACTGGCCATGGCTCACAACACTGCCTGAGGATGACCAGACAGACAGGGCTGGGGTGAAGGAAATGATGATCTGAATGCCTGTGAAAGGGGAGGAGGAGCAGAGGTGAGAGGTCGAAAGGAAAAGTGTTTGAAGAGGACTCCCAACCCGAGGCTTCACCCAGACTGTTCCGGGTGACAGGCCTGCTTAGAAGCACGTAGGTTACCAAGTCCCACGCAGCCTACCATACCTAAATGTTCCTACCCTGCATTTCACTCCTGTCTCTGCTGACGTGTGTCCTCTGTCCTGCAAAGAGCAGGTCACGATTGTCCTAGCTCTACAGAAAGGCAAAAGAAGGAAACTTCATTTTGAATGAATCTTTTAGAACACTCACACCACAAGACTTAGGAAGGCCTTTGGGTACTAAGGCAAAGAATGCAGACAGAAGGGGAACCATGGACAGGGAAACCGGGCCACGCTCTCAGGTGGGCCAGTGAAGCAAGCAGTAAGCAGACAAGTGGTTTTGACTTGCTTAGTTTTTTGTTTAGGATTTTTTTTATTTGTGTGTGTGTGTGTGTGTGAGAGAGAGAGAGAGAGAGAGAGAGAGAGAGAGAGAGAGAGAGAGAGAGAGAGAGAGAGAGAGAGAGTTTTGCCGGCATGGTATGTGCATCACGTGTGCTCCTGGTGCCTGCAGAGGTCAGAAGAAGGCATCAGCTCTCCTGGAACTGGAGTTATGAGTGCAGCTACTAGTGACAAGGGCTCTTAGCTGCTAAGCATCTCTGCAGCTCCTTGTTTTTGTTGGTTTTTGTTGTCTGCTTGTGTCTGGGGTTGTGTGTCTGTGTTTGTGAGTATATCTATGTGATGTACATGTGTGTGTCTGTGTGTACTTGTGTGTATCTGTGAGTGTACATGCATGTGTGTCTATGTATATGAATATGTGTACATGTGTGTATGTGTATGTGTGTGTCTGTGTCTGGTGTGTATGAGTATGTGTGTATGTCTCTATGCCTGTGTGTGTGTGTGTACTTGCTTGCTTGCTTCAGTGCATGTGTGGAAGTCAAAAGACAACTTTGTGGTGTCTGTCCTTCCTTTTCATCTTTACGGTTCTGGGACTTGAACTCAGGTTACCAGAGTTACACTGGAAGCACCTCTCCCCACTGAGCCATCTTGCCAGCCCTTTTTGAATTTTTTTTTTTTCCCTTTTTGAATTTTTTTGTGGGGCTGGATATGGAACCCAAAGCCTCATGAAGCTTTAGCACTGAGCTGGACTCCATCCCAGTTAAGCGGTCTGACTCCTGTTTTACAGATGAGCCAGGGCAACTGGTGCAAGCGCCAGGTCCAGCCTGAGAGCCAAGTGCCCCTTACCATAGCCCAGAAGGCCGGCTGTCGTTCTGACACACCCCCTTGTCCCCTTAGAGGCCAGTCACTCAGACAAAGGCAGCTAGCTGCCTGCTGAGACTGGGCCAGAGCTGGCTCCCCACACGTCCCTCTAGGCTGATGGAGACCAGGGCCATCTGGGCTTTCTGCGTAGGTGTGGGAGGAGCTTTCGAAGCCTGGGTCCATCGTATATGCACAGTGTGCCCTGCTGGGTCCTGGTTTCCAAAGGCCAGTGGGTCTCGGGTGGGCAGGAGAGGAGAGAGTCCTTGTGGGGTGGATGCTTCAAGGGTGAGGTCAGTACCCAATTGCTAGAAATGGTTTCAAATTATGTTCTGAAACAGGACACACCCACACAGTTAACTTCCAGAATCCTGACAGTAGAGAACCTTTTTTCTGGCTAAGAGTGTCCAGTAAGACCCAGAAGTTCAAAAGAATATATACCCTGACTCAGGGTTGTCTATGACATTTATAGGCCCTAAGCACATTTCCTTTCATAGGCCTGCCCACTCTCTTTCTGGGAAGTGTGTGTGTGTGTGTCTAAACTGGATTTTATGGCTATGTTAGTATAAAGATAAATATACCAGTATTTATTAAAATATTTATACCAGTATTTATTAAAATATTTTCTTTAACCTAAAAATTAAATTTTCATTCTAATTTTAAAAGAAACCATTTTGTGGGCACCATGAGGGAGCCTCTCTTCATCCATCTGAGTTGCTATAACAGAGCACCATAGAACTGGGCGGCTTATGGCAATAGGAGTTTAGTTCCTGCAGTGCAAAGGCAGGCGGTATGAGGCAGTATGAGGCAGAAGTGCTAGCATGGCAGCTCACATGAGGACTCTTCTGGCTGTATACTACCAACTTCCCAGTGCATTCACAGAGACAGAAACAAAAGCTTTTGTAAGGACACTAACTCCATTCTTCAAGGGTCTACTCTTGGGACATAATTGCCCCCCTTCCCCTGCCACCAAAGATACCCATCCAATGCTACCATACCAAAGGGTTAGAATTCCAACATAATTAGGGCTAGACCTTCAGGTCATAGCAAGCTACTATGGTGCCTGAAGGTATACCAGCCCTGTGTAGGTAAACTCCCTGAGCTAGGAGCCACGCCTTTCCTGGATGCCCATTGGTTTTAGGAGGACTTGGAGCAGGGAAAGAGTTAAGAGAGCAGCTCACAGTAGCCACATAAGGAAGCCAGTGTTCCCACACGTGGGTCTCCGTTCCCATCAATCTCTCCATTTACTGAGCACTCCTGTATCCTAGGCATGGTCCTGAGCACTCACAGTCTTAGGTGACTCGTAGGAACATCCAGACTATGGGTATGATTAGCTCTGGAGGACAGACGACTACAGCCAGGTTCCCACAGCCCCCCCCCCCCCGCCATGCATAGAGGGTTCTATGTGTGATGAACTCAGCCACCGAAATTCCTGCTTCAGTGACCCATTTACCTGTCCCCAGGACTTTCCAATTACTTTCATCTCCCAGGCTGCAGAGGGTCCCAGACCACAGCCATTCACCCACAAGCCTGGCCCAATTGCTGGGTGCAAAGACAATGGTATACCTGTGATAAAGAAGCAGTACATCACTCAGGGCCTCAGGTAACACCACCAGGCTTGCCCAGCCTAGGGAGAAAAGACAGTCCCTCCCTACCAGGTGACAAGCCAGGGGGAATCCCAACACCCGTCAGGGCTGCATGAGAAAAACCAGCTAGAAAGCTGAGCACAGACTTCTACTATTGCACTTATTAACCCAAGTAAGTGCTGCTGAGGCCATTGGCAGCTGAGTTTTAAAGGGGCACAGAACCCTGTAGTCCTGTCCTCCCCAAACGGCTTGCTCCAGAAGGGCCAGCAGTGGCCAGTTCCACAGCAGACATTCGACACCTGCACAGTTTAACTCAGGCCACAGAAGCCTCAGTCCAGTGAATCGCCAATGTGATTTGGAGGCACTTTGGGGAATGTCTAATTCAGTCTTCCTGCCTCGGCCTCCTGAGTGCTGGGGTTAGAGGTGTGCGCCACCATGTCTGGCTTCAGCGTTTCCTTGTTAAATGTAAAACTGTGTGCAAGGCTTCAGAAGAGCATCCCTCGAAGGTGACTTGAAAGGGGGCGTATGGGATCCACAGCCTGTTCTTCACACACAGGAGCAGAGTCCCTAGGAACTAGCACCACTCACTGGGAGGCATCATGCCTAAGGTTCTAGAAACTTCATTATACAACACAGCCAACCCACTGCAGCCCCTCAGCTCCCAAAGCACAGCAAGGGCTCTGGTCAGGGCTCTTGGCTCCTCCTGTGATCCCACAGAACACGCAGGCCACCACGTAACTCCAAGGTGAATACAATGGGGCCCAATCAGGGATAGGCATGTAACTCGGTGCAGTCTCAGCCTAGAGGTTGACAAGGGACAGGAAGGGCGGCACCACAGACAGAAAAGGCCCTAGGGTTTATCATGGGTAACTCCTGCCACGGGACTCTAAGAAACCAGCAAGCCAAAGCCCCAGGTCTGTGTCACCCGTTTCGCTGTCGGTGCTCCCAAGGCTGTGGACAAACAGCAGGGTTGCTCCTTGGCCCAGAAGAGACCCCAAATTCAGAGATCCAAGCCTTCCCATAGCACACAGGAACGATCAAAAGGGCGAGAGAAGCAGCCGGGAGTTAGTTAGCTCTCCAGGTAGGAGACCTCTTGACTGGGAAGGAAGACAACCAAGGCGTTGGAGTCTGTGGGCTCTGATCTTCACACTGGCTAGCCATGTGAACCCTCTCTTTCCAAGACACCGGGCACTGTCCACTGGGAGCTGATCATGTGATTAGCATAACTCTTTAAACTATGAAGCTTTTTTTTTTTTTAAAAAAAAAGCTTTCCATTGGAATATCTCCATGGGGGTCATTGGCACCCCAATTTCTGACACCCCACGTTTCACTCTTTCTTGAAGGCCCAGGATCATTCTCAAAGCACTAACTAGTAGAGTGCGTTATAACCCAGGGTTAGCCCCAGAGATGACCAAGGTCTGCCCCTCCTGCTCTGCTGGCTTAATGACTAGATCTTTGTTTTACACTTCCGCCTCTTCTCTTGTTCTAATGCTCTTATTATCATTGTCATGGTTGCGGCCTGAGAAATGAAGCCATCGAGCTAGTCAGAACCATTTGTCAAGGGGCACACAGGCCCTTGGCGAGGGCCCGGGGAGCATTCTGACCAAGGCCATGAGCTTTGCAGCAGAAATGGACATTTTTGTCATGGTGGTGGTTGTTTGAAACAAGGTCTCACTCTGTGGCCCATGCTGCCTCAAATTCCAGGTTTTGCTCTTAGCTTCCCCAGTGCTAGGAACATAGACCGCCACACCCTGTTGTGTGAACTGACGGTTTTAACAACTCATTCATCTACTTAGAAGCATTTTTGCCTGGTTTCTGATCCCTGGTGAGTTCCCAGAATGTGGGATCCACTCAGAATTGGAGTCCTATTACTGGGTGTGCCTGGGAAGGTCATGAGGCCGGTGAGTGGGCTGATCATACTTCTCCCAAGAGGAAGATAAGACTCACAGCCCTGGCGTGGACAAGGACGGGTGAATCAAGATGAATCTTGGGACTGCTGACTTGAGCAACAGCCTCATGGTCACACTTTATCTGTTCCCTCATCAGAGCGTGAGCAAGAGGGCCCTTAGGTCCTGGGGATGCACGCAAAGAACACGGGTTGTCAGCCAGCAGAACTGAATCCATCCCTGGTGCCATGGCAGCTAGTTAGTTTATGAGAACCATGCTTCCTTTGGTTCAGGTTTTTGCTTGCTTGCTTGCTTGCTTGCTTGCTTGCTTGCTTGCTTGCTTGCAGACACGATCTGGCTATGCAGCCCAAGTTGGCCTCAAACTTGAGGTCTGTCTGCCTCCTGCCTCCTGAAATTGCAGGCTTGGGCCATCACGTTGGGGGAGTGTTTCTTCATTATGGTCTAGTTTCCCAACCGCCAGAGGAGGTTAGAGCGTTGTTGCTTTTCAAGCTGTGTTCTGAGACCCTTTAGTTATCTCTGCTAATCTGGGGGAGAGGGGGGTTAAAGAGAAGTGATGCTCTGCCCAAACCACTTTGGCCCCCTCAGCCTCTCACACCCCACCTGATCTCCCTTGGACTGCTCCCTCAATGCGCTGGGTTTGTACTTACACTGACCCACCTAGGAAAGCTTTGAAATTTCAAGTTAGTTAGCTAAGATCCTCCAGGCCTTCTGGAAAAGGCCTTCTAATAAAGACAGCCTACACAAGCAGTGTTCATCTGAGAGTGAAGGGCCTCAGGTACCCCTTGTCCTGCAGGTCCCACTCAGAAGGCAGGGACATGGCCAGGAGGACGCATGCAGAACTATACTGGGAAGGACCAATGGCACTGGCTGCCGAGGGCCAGAATCTGGCTAGGGCCTTCTCTGGCATCCTCACCTGTCACGGGCTATTTATTCTCTGGGTCTCTTTTATTTCCCCCTCTCTTTCTCATCTGCTTTCTGTCTCTGGCTACATCCTAACATTCCTGTGACAATCATCTGAAGCTTTTTCCTCTAAGAGAGTACAGGAGGAAAAGAAGGGCCAAGGTGGGACCCACCAAGGACATTGGGCAGCATGTCCTTGCTCCCTGCCTCTCCAGAGGGACGGGCTGCCCAGCTCAGCACTAATCCTCACCTGTTTATGGCCCCTCCTCACTCTGGGAATGAAGAGAAAAGCCCCCCACCCTAGTCTGCTGGCCGAAGCCTGGGACCCTCCTCTGCCAGGACTCCACCAGGCTGGACCCAGCTTGGCTCCCCGCCTGGGCTGCCGTATTGATTCTTTTGGCTCCTTTTTTGCTGGGGATATCAATCTAGCGGGTTCCCGGGATGGCTGTGTTTTAACCTCTCACCCTGGTCTAGACTCTGTTGGCTCCTGCTATCCCTCAGCCGGGAGGAGATGGAGGCCCCGGGGCCTCTTGGGCAGGCTCTGGAGCCAGCGGATTTCCAGGAACCGAAGCTGGGATCGCCTGGCGGCTCCGCAGCCCGCCAACCTGCCTCTCTCCAAACCGGCCGGTGAATTATTAAAGATGCAATTTCCTCTCATCTTTCCAGTAAAATAGCTCCCCGGATCGTGCGTTGCTGCCTTCCTGTCACTGGCCAGCTGGGGTCTTGGCAGAACTGTCATTCACCCCAGAGTAGTGCATAGGGAATTGGGAGTCTTAGCGTATCGGTGCCTACTGTTTCACGGCACCAGAGAAGGAAGCTCAGAGATATTCCACCGCCAGTCCACGGTAGCGGCAGAGCTGGGCTGTGACCGCGTGTACCAGCGAAGCCTGGAGAGTCCCCACACTGTTGCTCAGGGCTACTGGCACATATGCTCCCTGGTGAGAGTAGCTGGGTCAAGTTCCCTGTGTATCGTCTCCAAGTGTGATTTACAATCTTTGCTTCTTATTTACCACCAGGTCCCCCACAGCAGCCGCGTAGCTAGGTAAAGCCGTCATGGTTAGTGCCCTCTTGTCGGTATTTATTGTTTTGGGTTTTGCTGTTTACTGTTGGTGGTCATAATGGGGATGGGGGGCTGGGAGAAGCAGCTCCATGTATGTTCTCTTTGACTACATGGCTGTGTTCCCAAGTACTTCTTAAAGCCCTGCTCCCTGCTGGCTTTCCCAAGATACCAGTCCTTGGGGATCCCCAAGGGAGTTCTAACCTCCTCTTCAGCCAATGCCATAGTGTTAGAAGGTGTTAGGAGGGTGTGGGAGTCTCAGAAGGGTATATTGATGTCTGTGGAGACAGTGTGGCTCTGAGCTGACACTCTGAAAGCTCCAAACACCTTTGGCCCCTAGGTTCAGGGGTCAAAGTCTGCTCAAGCACCAATTCTCTCAACTGAGGCAGGCTGAACCCAACGGGTCTTTGGGGTCACAACTGCCCTCCATTCAACTTGGCCTCAGTCCCTTACCTCAGTCCCATCCCCAGTGGAGAGCAGGTCCCATGCTCCACCACAGGAAAACTCTTGCCAGAGTGCCTCAAACTTGAGCGGGGAAAGCTGCAGCCACCAAGACTCTGTGCACATGCCCGTGGAAGAAAGTTACTTCGGGTCTCTCTAGGGTTTTCCAGGCGTGCTGGCTAGTTTTATGTCAACTTGACACAATCTCCAGTCATCTGAGAGGAGGGAGCCCCAACTGAGAAAATGCCTCCGTGAGATCCGGATGTAGGCAAGCCTGTAGGACATTTTCTTAATTAGTGATTGAAGGGGAGAGCCCAGCCCATGGTGGGTGGGGCCATCCCTGGGCCGGCAGTCCTGGGATCTATAAGAAAACCGGCTAAGCAAGTCAGGGGAAGCAAGTCAGTAAGCAGCTCCCTTCCATGGCCTCTGCATCAGCTCCTGCCTCCAGGTCCCTGCCCTGCTTGAGTTCCTGTCCTGACTTCCTTCAGTGATGAACAGTGCTGTGGAAATGTAAGCCAAATAAACCCTTTCCTCCCCAACTTGCTTTGTTCATGGTATTTCTTCACGGCCATAACAACCCTAACTAGGGCAGTTGGGGTTCTGGATCAGTTTATTGGCCCTTGCCCAGGCTTGCTCCAGCTGAATCGGCCCTGGCTGCTACCCCCACTCCCATCACTAGCCTCATACTCCCAGCCTCTTCTCTCTCCCACAAACCTTGCTTCCTTCCCATTAACCTCCTGCAGAAGACAGCAGGTCCAGAGAAGGCCTCCCTGTGCCTAGGCTCCTTGTCCTCCATGAGGGGTAGTGTGGTGCTGTGGTTAGGATACTGGCCCTCACTGGTCGAGTGGGCCACTTCAGGCAGACGAACAAACTTCTGCGTTCCTTTCTCACCCTGGTCTGCAAAGGGGTGCTGATGACGCAGCAGCGGTTTGAGCTGCACGCTGTGAATGTGAAAGGAGTTACCTCTACATACAACTCTAGAAAATGGGAAGAAGCCAGTGACGGCAGAAAATGGTCAGTGGTCCCCTGGGGAAAAGCAGCAGGCAGAAGAGTAGAAAGGAAATCTGAGCAGGGCACTGGTGGTGCACACCTTTAATCCCAGCACTCCAGAGGCAGAGGCAGAGGCAGGTGGATCTCTGAGGTGGAAGCCAGCCTGGTCTACATACCAACTTGTAGGGCAGCCAGGGCTACACAAAGAAACACTGTCACAAAAAGAAGAAGAGGAGGAGGAAGAATAAATAGATTTGTTCATTCTTTTAACTGTACTGATGGTTTTAAAGATTTCTACGTGTCAAAACATATCATATTATATCATTTGTTTTTCCTTTTATTGGCATATGTCAATTGTGCAAAATAATGGATTTCCAGCGATGAAGATGGCTCAGCAAGTAAGGATACTTTCTGAGTTCAAATACCCAGAAGCCATGGGAAAAAAAACTGGACACAGAGCACATGTGTCTATAACCACAGTGTTGTGGGAGGGGACAAGAGGATCACTGGGATTTGCCAACTGCAAGGCTAACTCCAGATTTAGTAAGAATTCCTGTCTCAAGAGAATTAGGCAGACAGTGGGAGAGAGAGGGACACCTGGCACCCTCCTCTGGCCTTCATAGACAAGCATGTCTACCCCCCGGCACATACACACACACAAATAGGTTTCATTGTGATATTTTTATACATTGTGTACTTCAAATATGTGCAATTTATTGTATGTCAACCATAACTCAAAAAGCCAGACCTATGTGAATAAAAAGAGCTGTGGGGCCGTTGCTTGCAGTCCCTGCTGCTGCTGCCCATCCTTCTCCTCCTCCTCTCCTGAGCATGAGCTCCCTAGGGTTCCCAACAGCCTCCAGGCTGCCAGTGCTGTGTCTTGTTAGCCACATGTGTGCATATCACCAGACTCTGGGATTCTTCCGGAGAATCGTTAAATTGCCACTGTCTCAGCCTGGCTACATTCCCAATCATCACAGCTGCCCACTTCCAGCAATTAAAGGGTTAAAGCCAGGCCAGCAAGTGCCTCTGGTGGGTTGGTCCTGTATGTGAAATACTTTAAAAGTCGGGGACTTTTAAGCAACTTCCATCCATGCCCTGGCCACAATTGTCCCAGTAACCTTGGCTAACTGGCCAAGTCTGAAGTCCAAAGTCTCAGTGTCTAGTAATGTCACTATCTCTGAGCCTGGCCACAGCTGGGGAAACTCAGCCCCAGAGGACGTTGGAGATTCTCAGAGATGCCCTAACCTGTATCTTCCAGGAACACTGCTCTGCCACCCTCCCCAGGAGCCATGGTGGAGTAGGGCAACACTTGGCATGGTATTGAAGGCTTACAGTGCATACCTAGGGAAAGGTTATAATAGGATTTTCTTGACTCCGGTTGTATATTGAAGTGCTCCAAGGTCTTGAGGAGACAGGATCAGGGGAGAACACTTTACAGAGCAGAGAGGTGTGACTCCATGTCATAAACTGACCTGGGGACAGTGGTCAATGGTGAGACAGTCTAGACAAAGGTCTGGGTCCTCCTGGTTCCTGATTTTCCCAAAACATCTTGCCTGTTTTGAGTATGGAGTCTTCCTTCTATCCTTCTCTATGATATAGCCCCTCTGTCTAGGTCTTGCAAAACTTCCCCCTAAAATCAACACCTCATGCTAGAGTTGTCCTTGACCCTTCCTTCGTGCCCTGGAATAAGAGTGTCCTACCTTCCTGAGACTTCCCCACGATGGGGAAGACCCAGTAGCCTCAGACTGGGTCCGTCAGAATGACTGATGATCTATGATGCCCTGTGTAGGAAATGACCTTGTCATGTCTGACTGTCAGGGCTTACCACCAGGGAGCAAGACCAAGAATGCCTAAGCCAAGAAGCCGCTGGTCATCTCAGACTCCGGAGACAGCCAGGCAGGATGGATTTAACCATGTAAAAGAACAAGGGGGAAAATATGTGAGAGAGAATTCTGTGTGTGAGAGAGAATTCTCTGTGTGTGTGTGAGAATTCTGCGTGTGAGAGAGAATTCTTAGAATCCTGTGTGAGAGAGAGGAAGAATGACTGTTTGTGGGTGTATCTAAGAAACAAAGTAACCGTGAGAATTTTATGGGCGAGAAATGGTAAGTTCCTGAAAGAAGGGTTCGTGAACTTTGAACTTTGAAACAATGTTTATGAATAAGTGTCCCTCACTGCAGGTTTGTTTTTGGGGTGTTCATGCTGCCTCTGGACTGTCACAGTTGCCTCCCATAGTCCCTGGGACCAGAGAGAGACCTGGAGCAGGCTGTGGTGCAGGAGAAGGTCCCCCATAACTTCTTTTGGAGGGATTTGAGGCTCCTTTCTGTCATCCACCATATCAAAGTGGTGATGTGGGGCTTAGAACTCCCACCTGCTGACCTGCCAACCCTGGGCCTCACTTGGTGGTCTCAGAAACAGGAGACTCACAAATATGTCACTCAGCTGATAGGATGACTTTCCTATCAGCAGCTGAGAGGGCCAGAAATCCCTCTGACAAGTGACAGCCACCTCAACATTGAAGATCTGTGGAGAATTCCTTGGAGCACTCTAGGCACAGGCCCCATCCATGGTCAGGCCAGACAAGATGGGTCCTCTCTCCAGCTGCCCCCGGCATGGCCAATTGGTGTGTGGCAGGGCAAGTCTGATGAACAGGCAGCAGCTCTCATGCCCAGGCCTTTAGGCCTTTTGAGGGTCTCAGGGATCTCTGAGAAACTGAGGAAAGCAAGGGTCCTTTTTCTAAAGAAATGATTCCACACTTGTAGAGGTCTTCTCTAATTTTGGAAGCTTCCTGCGTTCATTTCTTAGTTCATTGTGGGTCTCCATGCCCCAGGAACATGCAACAGAGCCGCTGGTGCCAAGTTAGCCTGAAATTGCCTGAAAGTCCCCATCCTCCATCCCAGATGACCCGGAGCTCAATTTATTGAAAACAAGGTAGAAGCAAGTGCCTGTGATCTCAGGAAGCAGACAGGAAGATAGAGAGCTATAAGCCAGCCTGGGCTACATGGTAAGACCATCTTCAGATAGATAGACAGATGATAGGTAGATAGATAGATAGATAGATAGATAGATAGATAGATAGATAGATAAGATAGATAGATAAAAACAATAAGGAGAAGGAATATTTCAAATATTTGCAAAGAAAGATGGTTAGATGTTTAGCTTATCTTTGGCTAAATAGCAAGTTTAAGGCCAGCCTGGGTTACAAGAAACACTATCTTGAAAAAACTACAAGTTAGAAACAGATCAGCTGCTGGGCCTAATGGCACAAGCCTTTAATCCCAGCACTCGGAAGGCAGGCGGTTCGCTGTGAGTTCGAGGCCAGCCTGATCTACAGAGTGAGTTCCAGAACAGCCAGAGATACACAGAGAATCCCTGTCTCAAAAAACAAAACAAACAAAAAAAGATCAGCCTTCACAAAGATTTCTCATATAGGGTTCAAGTGAACTGATTTCCCTTGTTCTACCTTCCAGAAGCAAAACAGTAAACCTCTACGCCATCCAAGATCTTAGCTGTGTCTCTGACTTTTCCATGTCATTAAAATGTACCAGGTCTACCAAGCAACAAAACTGTATGAGTGACACCAGGAAGCAAAAATAAATAATAAAGCAGATATGTGATAGTTGGCATATCCAGATATTGGTATTTAAAATGATAGACTTTAAAATAATTGATTCATATGTTAAGAGGATATAGAAGATAAAGAATTTGAAAAGAACTGGAAACCAGCCAGTCACGGTGACGCACACCTTTAATCCCAGCACTCAGGAGGCAGGGGAAGGTGGATCTGTGAGTTTGAGGTTCCCTGGTCAACAAAGCAAATTTTAGAATAGTCAGGGCTACACAGCGAAACCTTGTCTTGAAATAAATATAACTAAAAAGAACTGGAAACCTTCAGAGTTATCAGATGGAACTGTAGAAATGAAAACATAATCATAATATAATGGGTATGTTATTCAACAAATTAGATGAAGCTAAGTGGGGATTAGGAAACTGGAAAGCAGGGTAATATAAAATAAAAAGCACTGAAACACAGGAGAAAATACGGACATAAATGCATGGTCACATTAGAAAAACCCACCAGTTTATTCTTGTACAGCCCTTATAGTGTAATGTGTGTGTACTGTATGTAATGATGAACCCTGTATAATAAAGAGTATGTTGTACTTATGACATTGTGTTGCACAAAAGCTAAAGAGCCCAGCAGTTTCAGGTACTACATACATGTACTGGTGTTACAGCTCCACGATGAATCAAATAGGGCAAGAGAATGGGCTTTAGACTGCAGCTCCGTAGACTCCTGCACCTTCCTCCTGGACTAAGCCATGGGCTCTCTGAACTGGTTTTCTCATCTTTAAGAAAAGAGGGAGATGGTGCAATGTCTTCATGAGGATACAGCAGGTGTGTGGTCCAGATACCAGGCACTGCCTAAAGGATGGTGAAGGGACAAATGGCCAGACTCAGGAGACGCAGGCTCTACTGTCTCTCCACCACAGAAGTGTCTCTGCTCTTGCTTTCTGGTCCTCCATCTCACCTTAGCAAAGCCAAGATCTGCCCCCCCCCACTTCCCCTGTGGGTGTTGTGTGACTTTTCCTGGGAAGACACAAACAAACATCATGTTGCTACAGATAGGGCACTGGAAGACAGACCAAAGAAATGATCACACCCAAGTCCAGTCTTTTATTGGGGTTGCTTAAAGGAGCATGTGCGGTTCAAAGGAAGCTGAATCACCAAAAAAAAAAAAAAAAAAGAAAGAAAGAAAAACAAACAAACAAACAAAAGCAGTATGAGTGCTGACTTGGGTTCTGTAAGGCAGAATAGTGTTCTGTTTCTTACAGTCTCTTGAAGGAGAGAGCAGGGGGTTCCTGTTATCTGGCCTACACGCTGCAAGTCACAAGGCAGGAAGAGCCTAGATATAATTCAAGGTTGTCTTAAGCCTGGGCATCAGAGGGAGCTGGGTTTTGCTCGCAGCTGCTAAGGGGAGGGGACTCTGAGAACGGCAAGGTCATAGCAGCTCTCTGTAGCTGGCCTTGAGAGACTGGGGGGGTGGCCTGATCTGGGGAAGCAAAAGAAGGCCAGCTAGAGGATCCGTGGATCTAACAACCATAGCTTGCCTCCACTACTTCAAATAGCTTCTACAGAGCCTTGCGTGTGGCCATCACTGTTGGTTTGAATCTAGAAGTCGCAATACTCAGAGTTACGATTTCGAAGTGAAGTGTTTCCCACAGGCTTGGCCCCCACTTGGTGGCACTGTTTTGGGAGGTTCTGGAGATTTGGGGAGATGAGAGGGCCTAGCTGAAGGAAGTGGGTCTCTAAGGGAGTATCCCGGGGATATAGTATCCCTGAGCCCTTCCTCTTTCTCTCTCTCCTTCCGGGCCCACCAAAACGTGAACTCACAAGGCTACTTCTCCATGCCCGCCCCTGCCATGACAGACTGAACCTTTTGAAACTGTGAGTCAAATCAATCTTCCCTTCTTTAAGTGACCCATGCCAGGTGATCCAGACCCTGGGATGGAAAAGTGACCAAGAACACAACCATCCTCCATGGAATGTTTTCTTAACCCTTGCGTTGCCAACAAAGGTGCCGAGGAAGAACAAGACCTCACTCTAGTGGATTTAGGAAGAGATCTACAGAAGCAAGCATAAAACTCACCTGGGTTGCTGAGTGTACCTAGGACAGATAAAAAGGGGCGAGAGAGAAGGACTATTTTTCAGGTCTCTAAGGCCTCTGTGGTAAGGTAACAGGCAAAGCACTGAAGGAGAGGGTGGTAAGAGCCATGAGGATATATGGCATGTGTGTGTGTGTGTGTGTGTGTGTGTGTGTGTGTGTGTGAAGGAAAAGGTGAAAGGGTGGTAAGAGCCATTAGGATATATGGTATGCGCATGTGTGTGTGTGTATGTGTGTGTGTGTGAAGGAAAGGGTGATAAGAGCCATGAGAATATGGGGGGTGGTCCTTTAAGAGCCTTCAGAAGAGAATTTATGTAGAACAAAGTAGGAGATTATGTTTGTGTTTATTTGGTTTCAAAAGCAAATTGTCTCTTGTGATTTAATAATATAAATCAAAGCTTTAAGATAGGCATTCTCAGACCCACAAGTCTACTTAGGAATTCAGCCACTGGAAAAATAATGTATACATGTATTTATGTATAAGATATTGATTGAGGAAATCTTTTTGAAAAGGAAATAAAGATAAATGTTCAACAGTGAGGAAATGGTTAATTTAGTTACGATCACCCAGACTACTCAAAGGTGTGTTACCTTCTCCGTCTTTGGCCAAGGTCAAGAACACAGGGAAGGGCTGGAGAGAAGGCTCAGAGGTTAAGAGCATTGCCTGCTCTTCCAAAGGTCCTGAGTTCAATTCCCAGCAACCACATGGTGGCTCACAACCATCTGTAATGGGGTCTGGTGCCCTCTTCTGGCCTGTAGGCATACACACAGACAGAATATTGTATACATAATAAATAAATAAATAAATAAATATAAAAATTTAAAAAAAGAACAAATGAACATTTAAAAAAAAAAAAGAACACAGGGAAGTGTTCACTACCAATTGTTAAGTCACAATCTATACCTAATAAAATGCCATTTTGTAAAGGAAAACTATATTGATGTGTAGAACATATAAACATCAAATTGTGGACACTAATTATTAATAAATTATAAAATTATGGTTAATTTTTGGAAGCTTTCTTAAAAGTTTTTTAACACTTTTTAACTTTTAATTATGTTGCATATGTATGTGGGGCATATACACATGATATGATGGCGGTGCCTGGAGAGGTCCAAGGTACAGGCCCCCCTGGGGTACAGGTGGTTGTCTGCTACCTGATACAGATGTTAGAAGCTGGACTCGAGTCCTCTGCAAGAGCAGCAAGTCTTAACCTCTGAGCCATCTCTCCAGCCCCTTAAAGTAGTTTTCTTTTTATATTTTTTTTCCTTTCTTTTTCTTTTCTTTTCTTTCTTTTTATTTTTTTTTTTTGTGTGTGTGTCTGTTGTCTAAGGCTTTTGTACTGAGTACATATGATATTAATTCTTAACTTATGAATATTGTCAAAAGGCCAGATGTTGGGGATCCTTTTTATAAAGCCAGCACTCCAGGAGGCAGGAGGATCCAGAGTCCAAGGTCAGCCTGGCCTAGGTACCCAGACTGGGTCTCAAAGACAAACAACAACCAAGTAATTGATACACCTAACCCTTTCCAACACAACCACTCACTCAGCGAGTAGGCATTTGACAGCACCTTGTGCCGGGTGCTGGGATGGTCACTGTCAGTAACAAATCAACAGGTCACTTTCGTGTTGGGGAAAGGGCCATGAGAGAGAGGTTGAAGGTATCGGCTGCCTCTGTTTGGATGGTGGAGAGACAGGACAGTCTGAGCTACGGTCATCAGGCACAGTGGGAAGAAGAGGGGTATGAGGAGAGCATGAACTCTGGAGGACAACACAGAGCATGCCGTCCCCTTGGAGGTGTCTGCTCACATGCCAAGACCAGCAGGGAAGCATGGAGGAGCTAAGATTGGAAAATGATCATCCATGTGCGGTTCCCAAGACCCTGGTGACAGAACCCACATCCCAAGGAACAGAAAATCGGCCGACAGAGGTAAGGAGGAGGCAATTAAAGAACATGGCCTGGTGGGGTAGAGCTTCACAGATAGCTGAGGCTCGCGAGTGGGAAAGATGGCTGGAGAAAGCGGTTAGAAGCAAACATGGTGCCTGCCCCTCCTAGTTCTGAGGTAACTATGGGAGAGACGAGATCTGCTTTGCCAGACTGACTCCAGGAACAGCAAAGTCTTCGGGGAGCACCAGCCCCACAAGAGTTGAGTCACAGTCCTTAGAGATCACCTAAGACAAAGAAGAGCTTGTGTATTGTCCCATGGCAGACTTGGGAGATCTGCCCAAGACTGTGGAACTCTGATTTCCTGTCCTCCCAAGCTAAGGCCACGCTCACGGGGCCTCCTATGCAGGCTATGCTAAGCAGCCATCACGCCGCCTCGGCCCTCGTGGCATGACATTCTCCCTTCCCAAGCATTCCATTGTGTTTTAAAGCAGGGTTGTACTTGTTAAAAGAGTAAATTTAGCTTTTATTGGGAGAAGCAGCAGGGTTTGGTCAGGGAGGATGAGGCGGGACCTGAGGTGCCATGGCAACCTCAGTCTGTTAGGACAAGATTGGAAAGATGCTGATGCGGGACACCTTTACTTCCTCACCTGCTTCCACCTTTCCTGCCATCTCTCATTGTCAAGCAGGAGCCAAAGGCACAAGATGAGAGAGAGGAGACAAGCGGGACCCCATCTCTGCCAGTTCCTCTCTGGCTTCACGTGGGAAATGGGTGGAGTGGCCAATAATGCTTTCTCAGAGAAGGAAGAGAGGAAACTGTCTCAAGGCTGCCCAGAAGTATTTGCCCCTTTATGTATCCTAAAGATTAGACGAGGGCTGGAGAGATGGCTCAGTGGTTAAGAGCACTGACTGCTCTTCCAGAGGACCTGAGTTCAATTCCCAGCAACCACATGGTGGCTCACAACCACCTGTAATGAGATCTGGCACTCTCCTCTGGTATGGGGGGCATACATGGAGACAAAATGTTGTGTACATAATAAATAAATAAATCTTAAAAAAAAAAAAGATTGGGCAAGATAAGAACGGAGTTTGGGTTCTCTGACAGCAGAGGTTTTCAACTTTCCTAATGCTGAAACCCTTTAATCCAGTTCCTCAGGTGGTGGTGACCCCCATCCATAAAATTATGTCATTGCTACTTAATACCAGTAATTTTGCTACTGTTAGGACTCATAATGTAAATATCTAGTATACAGGATATCTGATATGTGACCCACAAAGGGGTCACGACCCATAGGTTAAGAACCGTTGTCCAAGAGGCTCCAAATACAGAGCAGTGGAGGAAAGATTTGAAGAGAGCCCCAA
Source organism: Alexandromys fortis (assembly GCF_014885135.2). Classification (NCBI taxonomy): domain Eukaryota; kingdom Metazoa; phylum Chordata; class Mammalia; order Rodentia; family Cricetidae; genus Alexandromys; species Alexandromys fortis. The sequence continues at coordinate 3,161,621 of NW_026067954.1, read as the reverse complement.
GGAATGCTATGAGCCACCCGTGTGCCTCTACCTCACAGATGTCACAGGAGAAAAAAGGAAACCAAAGAACCCTGTCATTCCTGCTGTGCTGGTTTTATCCTCCAATGTCCCCACAAAGATTCAGTATTGCACCCACAAGGAGTCCGTGGGGGCACCGTGTAGGGTCAGAGCAGGGTGGAGGGAAGTCCCGGCTTCACGGAGCTCTGTGAAGAAAAGTTGACAGCTTGTGCCCCATGTGAAGCAAGAGAAAGACTGCAAAGCCCAGGGCCTGCCACTCCCTGCGCTTGGCACCCTAAAGGGCTATGTCCCGTCTGCAGCTGGCGGTGGCACCCACCTTGGAGGAGTTCTGTGAGATGCAGAGACAGATAACATGGCCACTGACCTGAGCCTAAAGTCTTCACTTTCTACCCAAACTCTGTTTTGTTCTCTCCTCAGCCTGTCGGCTCTGGCTGGGTACCATGCCCTGGGATACAAGGCAGAGAGGGAAGCTGTCCTTCCGGCAAGTGTGACACCCAGTTCAGGCCTGGGAGCTCCACCAAGCACACATTGGGCAAAGTGTCCACCCATGGAGCGGTCTTTAGGAACAGACATGGCACAATGTCAACAGTGTTCTGAGGAGTGTGGGGCTCAACACAGATCTCGGTGCCCGAGGCTTACAGCTGGTTCCTCTGCTTCTGAGATGATGTCTTAAGAGACAGTTTGTTCCATGGAGGAATGTTGACTCCTCGGAGGCAGTGGCCTAGAAGGAAGGAGAGCCATTACCACATGCCCTTTTATCTGGTGTTCCTTAATCCGTGCAGACACATGATTGCCCAGTGGCTATAGTCAGATTTTTCTTTGGGCCACCATCTCACCAAAAAAATGACATGGAAGCTTATTATTAATTATAAAAGCTCAGCCTATATCTTAGGCTTGTCCCACTAGCTCATATAATTTAAAATAAGCCATATCTTCTAATCTACATTCTTTTTTATTATTATTATGCATACAATATTCTGTCTGTGTCTATGCCTGCAGGCCAGAAGAGGGCACCAGACCTCATTACAGATGGTTGTGAGCCACCATGTGGTTGCTGGGAACTGAACTCAGGACCTTTGGAAGAGCAGGCAGTGCTCTTAACCTCTGAGCCATCTCTCCAGCCCCTAATCTACATTCTTTTATGTGGCTCCATTAGCTGACTCTGCACTGCCTGTTTTGCTGCTTCTCCCTCTGGCTGTCGACTCCCCTTTCTTCTTCCCAGAGCTCTCTCTGTCCAGAAGTCCTGCCTATGCCTCCTGCCTAGCTATTGGTCATTTAGCTTTTTCTTAAACCAGTCACAGTGACTTATCTTTACATGGTGTAATTAAATCTCTCACAACAATTGGGCCCATCCCAACACTGCTCCCCAGGACAACATGGTCAAAGCACAACTACCAACAACCCCATGGGCTTGTTCACTCAAGAAAGACTTTTGTCTCATTGATAAGGTCACTGACATCTTAGGTCATGGCCTATTGCCTCTCTCCTACCCCCCAAAGGCTACTAGTCCACAATCTGGCAAGTTGTGTATGAATCGGTCTCCTCTCTGAAGACAGAAATGTGTTTCTGGTGAGGGTCTAGCCTGAGGAAACACAGTCTCTGTCTACTGCTCTCTGGTGTGTGACCTTATCCAAGAAACTTCCTGGAACATAGTCTAGTTCCTAATAGGAAGAGACTGCAGTAAGCCTTTAGTCAAAGTAAGGCACTTTCTCGGGGAGCTAAATGGCTCAGGACTAAGGGAACTGAGATATTTGTGGGTCATGAAATGGAAAAGAACCTAGGGTTGAGGGGAGGGATACATCAGTTTCCTGTCCTAAAACCATTTGGAATAGATTGCAGAGAATGTCACCTATGAAACAATCCAGGGTGGGATTCCTGTCCTCGAAGGGAATCCAGGAAATAGTGGCATTCCCGGGTATGTTCTGTATTTATCCCCACCAGTAACTCTGTGGGAGAGGCCTTGCTATATCTCCTTTATCAAGGAAGGCCCGGGAGTCAGACAGTTCTTGTCTTGTTCCAAACCTTCCTCTCTTTACTATCACGAACATAACCATGCCCATGGCACCTCCCTTTGACCTCAGAGTAGAGTGTGTGGACTAGAATCTTGTCCCTCTCCTGCGGAGATCAGAAAGAGACATGGATCCTAGGAAGATCCACGGGATCTAGGCTTCCAAACTGGCATCCTGACCTGGAGTAGAAGCTAGGAGACTGGAGTCAAGATCATCCCTGCCTGCCGCAGCCGTGGCCAGAGAAAAATCGGGTAGTTAAAGGCACAGAGCTAAATGGCCTCTGCTAAGGGTAACACGCTGAAATGTCACCCGAAGCCAGCTGCAGGGCAGGTCGAGGCAGGCAGTTTATGGGCAGACCTGGCTTCAACACCCAGCTCTGATGCCCAGACAGGGCACCTCACTCCACTGGCTGCAGCTTCCTTATTTATGACGCTAGCTCTGGTCTTTCACTTCATGTTGGATCTAAGTGGTCTCTAAAGATTAAATAAGAGGCTAGAGAGACAGCTTAGCAGTTAAGAGCATTGTCTGTTCTCCTAGAGGACCCAGGTTCAATTCCACATGGGGGAATTACCACTCTCCATTAACTCTAGTTTCAGAGTGCCTAACGCCCTCTTCTGGCCTCTCTGGGCACCACTTGCATGTGGCGCACAGACACCCATGCAGACAAAACACCCAGACATATTTTTAAAACTCATATGAGATTAAATAACATCATGAACAGGAAGCATTTTGGGTTAGATCTGGTGTGTCCTAAGTAGTCAACAGAGGATATCTATAAAGCTGAAGCCAACCAACCTTTAGAGGACCTGGAGGAAGGACCAGGCCAGCAGGCCCTGGGATTGTACCCACTGAGGGAGTTGTGGAAGGGCCGACTGCAGAGGGCATGCTGGGAAGACCGCCGTTCCAGAAAACACCGTCCTAAGCCCCTTGCCCTCTGTTCCTGAGGCTCGAAAAGGCTCTTGCTGTTTAGGGCCCTCCCGTGGCCATAGCTCCCAGGCAGACTCTGGTGAGAGCCACACAGAGACACCCACCTGGACAACCAGAGCCAGTGCCCAACGAGGGGACGGGCCCGAGATTACAGGCAAGCGCACCGCCCCAGCGAGTACACACACTGGGGAAGGTGCCAGCATGGTCCCAGTAGAGGGGAAGAGCACACTTCCCTGCGGTCCTGCCAGCCCGCACCATGTTCCAGCTTGTTGACCGGGTGATGGCATAATTACAGTTTCAATCATAGATTAATAATAAGTCGTTTTTGCAAACGAGGAGGCAGGTCTGCACTGGAAAGGGCCCCAAAGGGCCCATCGCCTCTGCTATCTGTGGCTGCTGGCCTGTTTGATGTTTTTTTTTTCTTTTTTTTTTTGCCGAGCTGAGATTTTTTTTTTTCCTAGGGACGTTTATAACAACCACTACCACCCTGGTAATAACATCTTGGCCTGCCCGGCTGACCTCAGATGGTGATAGAACCAGCTCCAGAGAAGGCACCTTCTGTGTGTACATGTGTGTGTGTAAGAGTTACCTGTGCCCAGCGAGACACTGGCTGAGTGCACACATGTGCTAGTTTCTGTGCATTTGATGTGCCGTGCGCTTGTGTTCTTATGTGACCGCAGCAGCACCAAGGAAGTCCTCATGGAGAAGCCATGCTAAATAAACACACTCCTCCACCACCCCCAGGGGAGTGTGTTAGGAGATTGGGGATGGCAGAGGAAGTTTGGGACCCCCCAAAGTGCTCCCTAAGGCTATCGCAAAGACCCAGCTCTAAAGGGGGCCTGAGAACCTGCCTGCTAGCAGTACTTCCCGTGGGGCCAGTGAGGAGCTGATAATAGCAAGCACTAGAGTGTTTTGCGTTTTCAGATTCTCTCCTGTTCTCCAGCCTTCTCAGAACCTTGTTTTGTCCTCATAGCCTGTCTGGGGAGAGGTAGGGCAGGCCTCATTACTCTCCCTGACCTCGAGTGGAAATGGGGACCGTGAGGAAGGGGACCCTGCTCGGGAGACACAATTCTGGATGACAAAAGGCCGCTGTGATTAGACTCCCACATTCGGTCTTGGGCCCCGCTTCACCCTCTCTATGGCTGCCTGGTCCCAAGGTCCTGGGGCACGCTGGGTTCAACAGTCCCAACTCCCTTCAAAGACAAAGGGATTCCTGGGCTCTAGGGAGCTGCCATGTGACTTTGTTGACTTGGCATCAGTCCGAGTGCCCAGATCTGCATTCCAGCGTCACCGTGAACCAGTCACACCCATTTTGCCTGAACCTGACTTCTCACAGGACCGTGATTTGGTCAGCTCATTCCTCTCCGCCAAGCATGTTCAAGGATTTCCTTTCCTTTCCTTTTTCTTTTCTTTTTCTTTTAACAACACTGTGAGTCTGGCCCCACCCAGCAAACCCCACAGGAGGCTAAGAGCCAAGATGGAGGTAAGGAGGAAGGGTTCATGGGTTTGGCTTCCTGCCAGGTCCTGTCTGACCCTGCCTGCCCCCACTGCCTGCTCTGCCCCAAGGGCTCCTGGTTACCCCGTGTCTGGAGGGCAGGCCCATCCTCCCTCCAGAGCTGAGAAGCCGCCACGCTGCTCCCCCAGCTGAGTTGTCTGGCTGCCATGCAGTTCAAAGTGATTGGAGGCAACATCTAATTACGCGCAGGTGGAGGGAGCATCCCTTGGAGGCGGGGTATGAGTCAGGGCCAGGCCCTGTCTGAGCAACCCCTCAGAGCCTCGGCTCCTGCCTTGGAGTGGAGCTGGAAGGGAGGAGCAGGAACCTCGGCTGGGCCCTGACCGAAGGAACCCCACCAAGAGCCCCTTCCCGTGGAGGCCTGTGGGGGTCTGTTAGCATGTGTGCCTGAACTGACACTGAGTCCCTTATTAGCTGATCTGAAGCCATCCTTCACAGCACACCATACTTCTTTAGGGCCCTTCCCTGACCAGGTTCCCTAACCTCTGACTCCACGGCCAGTGCCATTCTCCTTCTGTTTAGCCAAGGTTGGGAGCTTTCAAGCCACTGTTTAGCCTCCCTCTGATGTACCAAGCGGTGTTTGCTTCACAGAGAGTCCTTGGTGAGTGTTTTCCTAGTGAACAAATGCATGAGCAGCTGGGCACACAGGTGCCAGCCTGTGGGCCCTTCCTCCTGTTCCCTTGAGAAGTGTTTTAAAGTGAACTAGCTTCCTGCTGACTGAAGCCGGAGCTGTGGCTGGGCCTCCTCCTTCCCATGTCTCTGGGCATTCTAATGTGCCCCGTGCATTCATTGGGGGGCCCAGAAGTCATATTCTGGCTAGCAGAGCCAAGGATAGAGAAGATTTGGTCAGGACACTGAGGAAATTTTGGTCTTTATTTTTCCTTTTGCTGTGCTGGAGATGAAATCCAAGGCCTAAGACATGCTAGACACAAGCTCTACCATGGAGCCATGTCCCAGCTCCCACTGGTGACATTTTTCAGATTTTATTTTTAACTGTGCACGTTGGGGGTGGCCCTTGGAGGCTAGGGGAGTCAGAAACTCCCAGGTGGGGATGCTAGGAGTCCAGCTCAGGTCCTCTGAAAGAGCAGCATGTGCTCTTCATAGCTAAGCCACATCTCCAGCTCGTTGATGACATTTTTTTTTAGAACAGAGAGTCTCACCAGGGCAGTGGTAGCCTGTGGCTTTACTCCCAGAGGCAGGAGCAGGTGGATCTCTTGAGTTCTAAAGCCAGCCTGTTCTACATAGTCAGTTACAGGTGGGGTTTGTTCTCCTCTTCCCAGACCCCACTCTCCAGTCCTCAAGAATGTGCAACATGCCACCCTGTCTTTGCTTTTAGCCCTATAATCATAGCTAAGTTGCTACCTCTGAGCAGATGCTGCTCTAGACGTATAAAATCCATGAACTCATCCGAGCCAATGCCTGTCAATCAGAGACCACTTATTGGTAATATCTGGAGATGTTTTTGGTTGTTGCAACAGGAGGTAGAGGGTTGTTACTAGGGTTTAATGAGTAGACACCCAGGACGCTGATACAGATTCAAAACTGCAAAGAACACTTACAAGCACTTACAAGGGTCATCCAACTACAAATTCCCACATGAGTCTAAGGTCTGGCCCTCAGCCCACCTACCACTGAGCAAGGTAAGGGCCAAAGGAATTGAACTGTTTTCCTGACATTGTATACTTAATTGGCAAATGGTGTTCATCTCAGCAGTCTAGGCCATGGTTCACCATCTGAACATTAAATTCTTCAGCATCACCTTGAGACATCTCATTTCAACCCTGTGGCCAGTTTATGCTCCTGAGGGCAGCTTGTCTGCCTCTCCATGGTGCTAAAGCTTCTTCCTGGTCACAAAGAAGAGTGTCCTACCAGGAAGGGTAACCGTGGTTACTGTCCTGATACCTATGGATACACCGACTTCTCTTCTCAGAATTTGACTCCAGCCCTAGGCACGGTGCTTGTACATCACATGTACAGGGTTCTGTATGGAGGAGCAAAAGACATCACAGGTCCTCAGCATCTTCAGCCCTCATGGACCCCATCAGGCCTCTACTGAGAGCATCCTGACTTAGGTCGTCCCTCTGTGGTTTGACCTGTGACATGAGGGCAGTGGGTTCAGAGGATCTGGTACTGAAGAAGACAGTGTGGGAGTCCCCAGGCTGCTCCTAAGTGCCACAGGCCTGAGTTGAAACTGTGATTGAGCTAAGGAACTGGAGTTGCAGGTATCAGGGAGAAGAAAGAAGCCCTGGAAAAGGGAGCGGGCCATACAGACTAGCACCGATTGTCTGGAGCCCTGGGCCCCTGATTGGCCAACAGCAAGCTTGTATAATGCTTGTTCAGGGGAAGAAGCCCAGGAGGATGCAGGGACAGGAAGGAGACACTTTACTACTGTTTCTCTTGCTCCCCACTTTCAGATAGGCAGGGTCTTGTGCAATCCCAGTCCTAAAAGGCCCTGCTGCCCCCTACTTGTCTTCTAGAGAGGCACGGGACGGGAGTGGGGGACGGCACGGGGGACAACAGACACAGACTGGAGCCAGGAGGAGGGCCCAGGAGGAAAGCTGCTCCCTTCAGACTCCCTCAGCTGAAAGGACTGTATAGGGTCCTCCTCCCTTTGTTTTGGCTGTGGTCTCTGATACACCCCAGAACGGACAGGTGAATTTCCCATGTAAACGGTCAGTTCCTTCAGCCAACTCTGCAGTCCTCCCCCTAACTCTGAAGGGCTCTTTGGTCTCTGCAGGACACCCTCCTCTGCCAGGCTTCCAGGAAGGGGAAGAGACAAGAAAAGCCAAAGGCCAAATCGCTGGTCTACTTCCCATACACAATCTTGCGAGTCCTCAAAACTGGTCTTTGCTGTCTCCCTGCACCTCACTACACAAAACACCACAGGCACCTGTTGAAAACTTAATAGACAGTTCCAAAAGTAGAATGTATTTCTTTTTATTAAAAAAAGAAGCCGGGCCGGGCGGTGGTGGCTCACGCCTTTAATCCCAGCACTCGGGAGGCAGAGGCAGGTGGATCTCTGTGAGTTCGAGACCAGCCTGGTCTACAGAGCTAGTTCCAGGACAGGCTCCAAAGCCACAGAGAAACCCTGTCTCGAAAAAATAAAATAAAGAAAAACATCGACAATAGCACCAAGAAGAACAAACTGCTTTGAAATTTAACAAGTGAAATGCAAAACTTTTACTCTGAAAATAGAAAACATTGGAAAAGGTGAAGAAAAATCTAAAGAATTGGAGAAGCAGCCTACTGATGCCGCAGGGTCGCTGTCAGAATCCCTGCAGACTTCTGTATGGAGAAGCCCACAGATGATTAGAAAACTCTTAGGAGAGACAGAGGGGCTGGAGAGGTGGCTCAGCAGCTTAACAGCACCCACTACTCTTGCAGAGAACCTGGGTTTGATTCCCAACTCCGCACAGGTGCCTTGCAGCCATCTATAACTCCAGCTCCAGGGAAGCCAGTCTCTCTATGGGCACTGCACACACCTGGTGCACCTATATACATGGCAGCCAACCACTCACATAAAATAAACTAAAAATAAATAAATCACCGAGCAGCGGTGACACACGCCTTTAATCCCAGCACTCAGGAGGCAAAAACGGGAGGATCTCTGTGAGTTTGAGGTCAGCCTGGTTTACAGAATGAGTTCCAGGACAGTCAGGGCTACAGAGAGAAACCCTGTCTCAGAAAAAAAAAAATCTAATTTTAAAAATAGAATGAATACTCATGACAAGTCAATCAGAAACAGATAAGGGGGAGTAAAGAGATGGCTCAGTGCTAAGAAACACTTGTCCTTGGAGAAGTCCAGGGTTCAGTTCCCAGCACCACATGGTGTCTCATAGCCATCCTTAATTCCAATTCCAGAGGATCTAGTACTCCTTTCTGGCTTGCCAGGGCACCGGGCACACATGGGCTGTACAAAGACACATGCTGGTAGAATTCTCACACAGATAAAATAAAATAAATAATCTTTAAAACGTAGACAAGGGCCAGGTGTGGTAGTACACACCTTCAATCCCAGCACTTGGGCAGCAGACAAAAGAGGCTCTTCGTGGCCTCAATAAAAAAAAAAAAAAAAAAAGACAAAAGATATAAATAGAAATCACTCCAATATTATCCAGCAGCCAGGAGAACATGAAAAGAGGCTGGGCAACACCCCTCAAGGAATGAAGAGCAGCCAGGCAGTTATGGCGCACACCTTTAATCTTGGCACTCGGGAGGCAGAGGCGGGTGGATCTCTGTGAGTTCGAGGCCAGCCTGATCTACAAAGCAAGTTCCAGGACAGCCAGGACTTTTACACAGAAAAACCCTGCCTCAAAAAGCAAAAAACAAAACAAACAAACAAGCAAAAAAAAAAAAAAACCAACAAAAACGAGACATGAACATCAAGGAGAAAGGAAAGGTCACACCTGACTACCCGAGTTCTATATAATTATCCTCTGCCCGCCACATGCTCGTTATGGCATTACACACATATGTGTGTGTGTATATATATATATGTATATGTATGTATGTATGTAAATATATATATATATATTTCCCCAAGATGATGAAGAACTCCCTAGGGACAAGTGACGGTTTTTTCTCATGACCACTTATTTTAAACACGCCCATGTTGAGCTTCTTATAACTCAGATTATGTATGTGACTCGGCTTATAGTCGCTCTCAGTAGGTATGTGGAGTTTGGACGGGCAGATGGATGGGGGAGAGTACATGAACATGGGAGGGGTAAAGTGGATAGACAGACGAGTAGGTGGATGTGTGGATAGGTAGATGAGTGAGCAGGTGGGTAGATGGGCACATGGGTGGTGAGAGGGATGGCTAGGTGGATGGCTGGGTGAGTGGCAGATGGGACATGGACGGGCGTGTGGGTGTGTATGGGTAGGTGAGTTGGTGCATGAGTAGGTAGGTGTGTCCATGTGTAAATAGGGGGTGGATGGGTACATGGTTGGGTATGTGGATGAGTGTGTGGGATGGATAGACAGATGTGTGGATGAAGGGATAGCTGGGTGGGTGGTAGATGGGAGAGTGGGTACTTGGAGGTGTGGCTAGGTGTGTGGGTACATGGGTAGATATGTAGATGTGTGGGTGAGGTGAGTGGATGAACAGGAAAACTGGGTGCCATTCTGTAGTCAGAGGCTACTTATTCATTTCCTGGCCACCCACACCCAAAATAATCACACAGAAACTGTACTAATTAAACACTGCTTGGCCTATTACTTAGGCATATTGTTAGCTAGCTCTTATATCTTAAATTAATCCATTTCTATTATTTTATATTTTACCACAAGGCTCGTGGTTTACCAGTAAGGTTCCCGGGTATTTGTCACCTTTGGCAGCTATGTGGTTTCTCCCTGAGTCTGCCTTCTTTTCTCCTATCTGCTTGGAATTCCTGCCTTACTCTATTCTGCTCTGCTGTAGGCCAAAGTAGCTTTATTCATTAACCAATAAAAGCAACACATATACAGAAGGACTTCCCACACCATTTCTCCTTTTCTAGGTGTGTAGGTGGGTAGGTGGAGAGGAGAGATGGATTTGTCGGTGGGCAAATATGCAGATTGATGACTAGGTGGCTAAGTGCATAGATGGATGGGTAGACAAGTGAAAGGGTAGGTAGGTGTGTGGGTGAACATGTGGGTATGTAGGTGTGGGACTGTAGCTGTGTATATAGGCAGGTTTGTGAGTGGTATGAACAGACAGGTAGGTAGATGTATGGGTAGACGGGTCAAGAGTGGGGTTCTTGACAACTGTGAATGGGCATGCCCAAAGCCATTAGTATGACTTCACCCCGCTCCCACCCCTTTTCATGCCTCTGTTTCCAAATGTACCAGTTTACTTCCTGAGACAGTGCCTACTACATGGCTGAGAAGGTACCCACTGCATGACTGAGATGGTACCCACCACATGGCTGAGATGGTGCCCACCGCATAGCTAAGATGGTGCCCACCACATGGCTGAGATGGTACCCACCGCATAGCTAAGATGGTGCCCACCACATGGCTGAGATGGTGCCCACCACATGACTGAGATGGTACCCACCACATGACTGAGATGGTACCCACTGCATGACTCTATTCCCTGCAACCACCAGAGCTGCCAGACCCTCCCTTCAAGAAGCCCCACAAGTCATCTATTGCACGGTATTAACAAACACCCCATGCTAATAATGCCAGTCACTCAGAAAGATGCTCATTAGCCAGACCCAATGCTGGGGAAGGGTGGAGCTCCCTCTACCTCTGCCTTCACAGGACCAGTCAGCGGTAGCCACTGGGTGAAGCTACAGCTATTGCTGCTTAGGTAGGAGTCATAGCTTCTCCCTTGGCAGAGAGAGAAAGAGGAACACCAGGGCAAAGTCTCAGCCGGGTCAGCTCCCCAGACACCATCAGGCCCAACTAGAGGAGGTTGGGTCCCAGCCTGTGCCTAGAGTCAGGCTGGGTTGAGCTGCAGGAGGACCAAGCAAGCTGGATGTAATGTGGGCACCTCCCTCCCCTCCCAAGCCCAGGCCAACCAGCCCCCAGGCAGGCTGGAGGCTTGTTTTCCTTGGCTGGGGGCCAGGGCCGCCCCGCCAGTGAGTAATGCGTGAGGACCGCTGGCTCCAGTTCAAGGGAAATGGGTTGGAGCCGGGGCCTCCTTGGCCTTCACGGGGCTCAGCAGAGGGGGCTTTCCAGAAGGTGGCTTCCAGCAGCGGCAGGGCTCTGCCTTCGGCTCTCCTAACTCAGCCCCTGGTCCTGGTCCTTTCTCACTCCCTCCCCTTTTTTTAGCCTGCTTCACAAAAACCAAGGAAAGATTAACTGAGTTTTCAGAAGATGGGGGTTGGGCATGGGCATGGCCCAGAATGCACGAAGAAATATGATACAAGAACCTCGGCCCCCGCCTCACACCGGTTGACACAGTCAGAGGCTCCAGGAGCCCATCAGCTACACCTTCCGCGCGCTCGCGCGTGCACACACACCTACTTTTACTTGTGGAGAGCAGAGAAGTGCTGTCAGAGGGGCGAAGGGGCTCAGGGGTGGGAAGAGGAGGCCCCAGGGTCCTGGTGCTATACCAGTAGGAAGCAAGAGAACTTAGGGAGGGCTTGTCGGCTTCCTGTCCGTACCAAATTATCTTGGGGAGGACACTGAGTCTTGGGGACCAGGGTTCACCCCAGCCCCTAATGGGTCAATGGCAGGTGACTAAGGAAGAAAGCAGGCTATCCAGCCCTGTGGCTCTCAACAGCGGCCTGTCTGTGGAAGCAGCACAGTCCTCACGGTGGAGGCTTTTGCCTAGGATGGGTCCTCCTGAAATAATCCCTGAGGCAGAAGGACCTTTACCATTCTGCCTGTGCTGTGTAGCCTGTGCAGGAGAAGGTCATAGTTTTCAGCAGCAAGGTGAGGCACAGACATTCCTGCCCTCCTGTCCGAGGGGGTGTGGCTTCTCAACCAGCCTTGTCCAGTACCCCAGCACACCCCCAACTCTATCCATGGTCAGTCCTCCTAGTCACAAAATAACATTGTTGTGGCTGAGTTAAGCACAAAAGGAAAAATCTCAAGGGATCTAGCAAGTTAGAAAGTTTCTCCATTTCAAGGGTGATTGCCAAGTCACACCTCAGAGCTGGCCTCTAAAGAAATAAACTGACCAGTCACAGAGCCCCAAGTGGCTCTTCTCTGCCCACTACATCAGCAGTGGGCACTAAACACTGGTCTCTGCTGTTATTCTGTGGTCCCCGCTGTCCCCTAGAAGCAGGGTGTGGCTGTTGCCCAGCAGCAAAAAGAATTCTTCTGCAAGACTATGTTTCGGTTGCCAGATCCTGACTCCAAAATGGCAGGGCATCTGATGGACAGTTGCTGGCCACTGGAGAGCTGGAAAGGAGGAATCTGATCGGTGACCTTTCCAGAAAACCAGGCCAAGCACAGGTGACAAGTGGACAGATGGACAGAAATGCATGTCCTGTGGATTGCATCATGGTCCACTCCGAAATGCATGTCCTGTGGACTGCATCCTCGCCCACCCAGAAATGCATGTCCTGTGGATTGCATCCTCACCCACCCGGAAATGCATGTCCTGTGGACTGCATCCTTGCTCCCCCCCGAAACCCTCACTGCTTCTATTTTTTTCTCAGACTAAAGTGAACAAATATACAGCGTGTGCCAGTTGGTGGTGGCACACACCTCTGATCCTAGCGCTCGGGAGGCAGAGGCAGGCAGATCTCTGAGTTTGAGGCCAGCCTGGTCTACAGAGGGAGTTTCAGGCCAGCCAGGCCTACACAGAGAAACCCTCCACTGTCAAAAAAAAAAAAAAAAAAAAAAAAAAAAAAAAAAAAAGGAAACAAATATACAGTGTGTGCCACCTGTCCTGGAATTAAGTGTGGACTCCTACCTAAGGCATGGGTAAGGCAATGACCCTCACGTGGTTCTTCTCCATCAGCAGTAGGGAGGCAAAGCGCTGAGGTGAGGTGACCAGAGGCTCACTGGTGGCAGCACCCTGCCTCTGCTCCCTGACTCATCTCTGTACGCTTCCATGGCAGATGTGCTCAGAACAGAGTCATTTGTATAAGCCAATGAAAGAAGAGATGGATTTCACGAGACCAGGGGGCGATGCATCTGGGGAGGAGGGCTAGGTGCAAAGGTGTCCAGCTGTGGACATGGATGGCTGATACAAAGTCACTAAAACAGCCGGGCGGTGGTGGCGCACGCCTTTAATCCCAGCACTCGGGAGGCGGCAGAGGCAGGTGGAACGCCCGGTGTTTAAAGGGGCAAGGAAGTGACAAGGTGAAGCTGACTGCCACAGGGAAGCCGTCCCCACCCATTAGCGGCTAATAGCTGTAAGAGTTGTCCTCCCTGCTACATCGCTGGTGTGACTGTCCTTGTAGCTCCTGTGGACTTGGAAGCTGCCATCTCACAGAGCCGTGCACCCGCAAGGACGTCTATCAGTGCCCTCCGAAGTCACGAGCCCAGTCACCACCGCTGCTCCTCTTCCTTTTCTTTCTTCTCCCCTCCCCACCCAGCTGCACACTGCCTACCTCACTAATGAGGCTCCTTATCCCTACCCCAGAAAGTCTGGGGTCGGTGCCCTCTCACCCCCAACAGAGGCTGGCCCCGAGGGCCCAGGAAGTCTCAAACCAGAGCGCCAATGTTGTACGCTCTCCGCCTCACGATGAAAATGAAGGCTCTCTTTTGAGTGCAGCTGACAAGGTGCAGGAAGAGAAAAAAAGGAGCAAACCTGGGGGAAAACGAGACTGACTTTTTTGGAGGGGATTGAATGACTATGCTGGTTTTTTTAATTTTTTTTATTTTTCCATTTCCATGAGTGTGTGTGTGTGTGTGTTTACATGTGCGGAGGCACATGTATGTGGGTGTATGTAGACGCCTGAAGCTGATGTCAGAAATCATCCTTAATCACTTTCCCACCTTACTCATTGAGGCAGGGTCTCTCAATCAAACCCGGAGTTTCCCCATATGACTAGTCTTGAATAGCCAGTTTGCTCTGGGGATCCCCAGGCTCTGTCTTCTGAGGAGTAGAATTACCGACAGGCCAGCACATCCATCTGACATGTATGTGGTTCTGAGATCCTAACCCTGGTCCTCACGCTTGCACACTGCGAAGGCTTCCATCACTAAGCCATCTCCCATTGTGTAAAGAAAAGACGAACTGAACTGGAACATGTGTGTAGAAAAGCACACTGATCACTTTTGCAAACTGCACCACACGTGACCGACCCCAGACAAAGAAACAACCGGAGCAGCTGGAGCCGCTCTCCAGTGCCCTTCCTGAAGTCTAACAACAAAATCTAATTTCACCTGGTTTTGAACTATATTTAAATAAGACCCTCCCATACGAGGTTTTTTTTGTTTTTGTTTTTTTGTTTTTATTTTGTTTTGTTTTCCTTTACTGGACGCGACTCAGGAAAGCCAAGGCCTTGTGCACACGAGGTAAGCCTTCTACCACTGCCCCCACACCCCCAGCCTGGTGCCTGGCTTCTCTACCAGAGCACTGAGGTTGTTGGGACCACGCTGGTGGTTATCTTCCTGGTTCCCTCATTCCCATCGCTTCTCGGTGAGCATTGTGAAGCAATTGCTGTACTTTCGACAGGCATTTAAGTCACTCCAAGTGTAGGGTAACTTGGAACTGTGTTGCTCTGCAGATACTTCCACGTGTCTTTTAGAACATACGGGAATGCATTTCAGATGCCAGTATTATTAGCTTTGGCAAAGCCTGCCGAGTGTTTTCCAAAAGTAGGGTCTGTACCCACCAGCATCACAAGAGAGTGCCCAGCCCACGCTGTCACTCCTACCCAATACAAAGTGGCATTTCTTTTAAATGAATACTGGCATCTTTCAAGTTCAGTCCCAAGTCCAAGACAACTATGAACATGATGACCAACGAAGATGTCCAGGATGTGCCATCAGGGGACATAAGGCAAACACAAATCCTCTAGTAAAAATTGTGTGTGTATAGATTCATTCGCACAGGCCAAATTCAGAGAGGCAGTGTCTGGGGTCTCTGGTCCTACCACCTCTGGAGAGATGGTTTGAATAACGAGACTATGGATAATTCTGACTTTTCATTTAACAACTTTTGGGTATTATTATTACTGTTTAAGACAGAGTCTTTTTATGTAGCCCAGGCTGTGTTAGAACTCTAGGTCTTCCTGAGTGTTGGGATTACAGGTACTTGGTACCGCACCTGGTTTATTTTTCACTATTTTCAATTTTAAGACTGCACAAGTAGACTCGAATCCTCCGTTCCCCTCACACACCGCCCCATTACCTGAGGCCAGCAGTCGGCCCCAGCCCTTGTTATTTCCCAGCATTCATCCTCGCTCTGGAATTACCCTGGGCAGGGCCTCTGGGACAGGTCTCCTGGGCACTGTAATTTCCCTGGCTGCAGTGTGTCATTAGCCTTGGTGCTGATGGCATGACGCCTGTGTGGAGCAAAGATTACAGCCCCTGCCGGGATGGGATAGGACAGTCTGGTCTTGGAGCAGCCCTCTCTGGCAGAGATCCACGCCCCCCCCCCCCCACTCCTGTAGCCACTGGCATCTCCAGTCTCTGTCTGGGGCTCAAGACCTACATAGCAAGACTTGGACTGTAACAGGGTACCCCCTCTCTCCCTGTGGGTCTCTCATGAGCCTCCACATCCTCATCTGTAACATGGGCAAGTGACAGCATTCTCTTAAGAACCACACAAGATAACCTGTAGAATCTCTCTTATACACAGTGCTCTGTACATACAAGATGTTTGTCTGCTTGTTTCTATGACTACCATATGTGTGCCCATGATGTGTGTATATGTGTGCAGGACCGAGGAAGACAACTTTCGGGAGTCAGTTCTCTCATTCTGCCTTCTGTGGGTATGAGGATCAAATTTAGAGCATCAGGTTTTCAGGGTGACCTAGTTAGGGTCACTATTGCTGTGATGAAACACCATAGCCGAAGCAACTTGGGGAGGAAAGGACATATTTGGTTTACATTTCCACGTTACTGTTCATCATTGAAGGAAGTCAGGACAGGAACTCAAATAGAACAGGAACCTGGAGGCAGGAGCTGAGAAAGAGGCCATGGAAGGGGTGCTGCTTACTGGCTTGCTCCTCATGGCTTGCTCAGCCTGCTTTCTTTTTTTTTTTTTTTGGTTTTTCGAGACAGGGTTTCTCTGTGGTTTTTGGAGCCTGTCCTGGAACTAGCTCTTGTAGACCAGGCTGGTCTCGAACTCACAGGGATTTGCCTTCCTCTGCCTCCCGAGTGCTGGGATTAAAGGCGTGCCACCACCGCCGGGCTTCAGCCTGCTTTCTTAAAGAACCCAGGAATACCAGTCTAGGAACGGCACCACCCACCATGGTCTGGGTCCTCCCCCATCAATCACTGATTAAGGAAATGCCCTACAGCCCAATCTCATGGAGACATTTTCTTAACGGAAGTTCCCTTCTCTCAGATGACTACAGCTTGCATCAAATTGACATAAAACTACCCAGCACAATCGACACCTTGCTAACTTGACAAACACATACATCACTATGAAGCCACAGCCTTTCCTTTCTTGTTTATCCCTAAAATCACACATTGATATAAACATCACAATGTAAAACATTTTACAGACTTAAAAAAGTCCCCCAACCGGGGGCTAGAGAGGTGACTCAGTGATTAAGAGCACTGACTGCTCTTCCAGAGGACTGGGTTCAATTCTCAGCACCCACGTGGCAGCTCACAACTGTCTGAAGATCCAGTTGCAGGGGATTTGACACCTTCAAAGTTAAATAAACCTTTAAAAAAAAAAAAGTCCCCCAACCTTACAAATTCAAACACTGCCCACAGCAAACACTCTTAACCCACTGAGCCATCTTTCCAGCCCCTAGGCTGTTCTTATTGTGACTCTTCTGGCATTTGTGGTTATTATTATTACCCCAAAAGGAGAGCTTTTCATTCACCTTTTGGGACGAAAATAACAAGAATAACCTCTTTGTTTCGTTAAGTGTCTAAACGTAAGCAGATCCCCACTGTTCTTGAGAAATCTGGCTGGAATGTGAATGCCTCTCCCCCCACCCCTCCCCCGGGAAAATTAGTCACTGAACGTGGATTCATTCATCCAAGCAGAGTGTGCAGTGTCTACTACGTGCTGGGTATCATTCTAAATCCTGGGGAGCTTCCACTAGAACAGCAGACAAAATGCACACATAGTCCAACACATTTGATGTCAATACTGCCGAGAAAAACCAGCAGGGTAAGACAGAGGAGGGGCTGGGACACCTGGTGACAGTTTTAATCGTTGTGCTCCACGGGGCCAGAGCTCTGCTCACACTTGCCAGTGGAGTGCCCACAGAAGAAGAGAAACTGCCAAGTCTGGGGCCACCATCTACCCTAACGCTCAGAAACAAGGAAGCATTCGCCACGCATCTGGTCTCCCTTCCTCCCAGAGGTTTCACAAAAAACGGCAGCCCCGGGTCTGTCTTCAGCTTTTGGTCTTCATGAAAGAATGACGAAGCTGGCGTGTGTGTGTGTGTGCCCGGCTCTCAAAGACCCAGACAGGCGGGTATGAACTTTAAAAGGAAGAGGCTCCTGGCTGAGGCTTTGTGGGTAGATCCCAAAGTGGGCTCAGCCTGTCCCCACAGAGGCAGTGTGCGCTCCCCTAGCCCTCCTCGCCCTGCCCATCACTAAATCATCACTGAATTACTCAAAGAGCTTGCACTGGTCCGAACTCACCAGAAGCCTCCTCCAGCGGCCACTTTGTGTTCAGTAGATTAATTGCAGCTGGGGGAGGGGAAGGAATCCATTTTTAGAAAATCATTACTTTCAGAAAGAGAGGGGGGCACTTCTGGCTGAGGGAAAAGTGCTGAGCTGGCAGCTTGGGCCTGCTGCTCCAGCGCCAGGAAACGGGGACTGTACTATGCAGGCTGCTCCCTGGTGCAGCCTTGAATCCACACTGCCTGAAGCCAGGCCACCCTGCCTTTCAAGCCATGATTTCTGTCGGCCTTGCTTCCTGCCAGGCCTGTGTTCAACAGTTTGATGGTATCCTAAACAGAAGGGATCTCCCCAGTATTGGCCTTCCCTCCCCACACTGTCCTTTACCGTCTTCCCTCAGCTCCCTTGTTGAGCATACCCCCCTGAGGACAGTCGGGCCCTGTCTGCAGCTCTAGAGAATGATGAAGGGTGGGGACTTTTCCTCTCCACTCCCTCCAACTGATCATTCAATAGATTTAACTGAATGAAGCTGCTGTATCTGTTCATCAAAGTCAGCCATCCCACGGGGTCCAGCCAGCTCTTTGCATCTGTTTTCTCAGTCATCCACACCGTGGCCCCACGAGGCAGGTAGGATGCCCGCAGTTTCAGACACCGGCAGAAGGGCTGGGTGACTCACGCAAGCATGTGCACAAACCCAACCTCACTTTATTCCTCAGCCTGTAACTGTGAGCCACGACCTATTTCTTATCACATCTTCTACCCTACATGCCTGCAACACATCTAGAATGAGAGAGGACTTCTGCTTTCTTGGAACAATCCAGAACACACAGGCCAACAAAGAAGCCCCTCTGTGCTGTGCCACCCCGGTGCCAATCAGACTCAGGTGCAAGCTGTGTAGGGGAGGGTGGTGGGGCAAACCATTTACCTCCCAAATACTCTTTCTGGGTCAGAAAAGTCAGCCAGCATCCTCTTCGGTGTGGCATGGTCTTGGGAGAGTCCTTGGTCAATAAACATTGCAAATCCCGGGCACTGGGCTTGAGCAGTCAAATGGGTTCTGTCCTTTCAAGCCGGAATTTACTTAGGAAAACACACACACCTGCCCTGAGCACCTTAACCCTGCCATACCCAGAGATTAGCTAGCATGCTAAGTCAGACCTAAACCATCCAGTGGAGTAACCTCAAGAAGTTGCCTGATGTACAAATGGGGGTGATGGTGTGTAGCTAAAGGTTGTAGGGACTGTAGGGGCAATCCTCAGGTAAAACATCAGAACACTGCCCAGCAAGGGCAGAACCCAACCAAATATTCTTATTCTCTGGCTACCTTGGGGCTAACACAACTTGGCCACTCCCCCACCTCCAAGCCAGATCATGCCTTCAAGTGAGGCTGGAAGACAGGATATTGACATCTGTGATAGATGTCAACAGCCAGCCCTGGGCACAGACTTAACAGCCTCCCTTCCCCTCTAGAATCCATACTCCATAACCAATTCCAGCCTCCTCCGAGAGGCCAGTGTCTGCCTCCCCAGTTCAGAGGCTCTTCTCCCACAACAGAGCCAGTGAAGCGAATCTGGGGACTCTGACCACACAGGATTGCATTGTGTAAACACCTTGCCAGTTAGCTCCCTCAGCCTCTCAACAGCTCCGTTCTTACATAGGGTCCTGAGGGAAACTGGACAGTTAATTACCCCCCCCCCCCCCGTCAGTGGTTCTCAACCTTCCTGGTGCTTCCTATTAATAGAGGTCTTCACACTGTGGTGACCCCCAACCATACAATTATTTCATTGCTACTTCCTAATTTTTGCACTGTTATGAATCATAATGTAAATATCTCATATGCAGGATATGTGTTATGTAACCCCCTAAAGAGGTCATGACCCATAGGTTGAGAACAGCTGCCCTACGTGGTTACTACTACGCCTGCTTTCTACTGAAGCTTTCAGTATTTAAGGTGAGTATTGGGGAGCAGAGAAATGGCTCCTCAGTTTGTTGCCCTCTTAGAGGCCCTACATTCAGTTCCCAGCATCAACCCACACAGCAGCTAATACCTAAACTCTAGTTCTAGAGGAATCTAAGACTCTTCTGACCTCCGTGGATACAATGCACCTATGTAGCATACATAGGCTGAATCTAACCTAAAACATGGACAAAAATCTCAGGTTGGCTTATGCCAAGGATTTAGGAGACCTAATAGCATGAGCCCCAGATGAGCTGGACCTGAGGCCTGGAGAACCGATCAGTCATCCACAGCTAAGAGTGAAGCTTGGATTCAGTCATTGAGAGGGAAGGAGGGAGGCTTCATCCCGCGACCGCTATGGGACACTTAACCTTTATCACTTCCTGAGGCGCCGGTGCCCAGGAAGTCTCCTGGAATTTTGGCAAATTCCTGAGAAAGTTACACTGGCTCAGTGTTGGGATTACCGAGAACCAAGGGAACCTGGCTTTTGAGGATGTACCTGCTCTTCTGCCACTGACCCCACCGTCCCAGCTGACACACCCCTTCTCCCCAATTCCAACTTCCAAAACCTCTAGCCATTTCCCAATATACAATCAAGAAACTTGGAACCACACCAAACAGGATCCCTGGAGGAGGGTGGTCTTCGATCTGGGATCTGGGAACTGCTACCAGGAGCCTTTACTCCCCGGCCCATTCATCTTGGTCTCCACTGGTGAACCTCCCAGCCTCCTTCCCAGCAAAAGAAGCAGCTGAACAACATGGGATGAAGTATACATTTTAAAAACTGTTTAATGGAACATAAACTCCTTTAGAAAAACATTCAGCCGGGTGATGACACCCATAGAAAAAACACCCATCTTGTGTTTATCTCTTTTTTAATTTGGCATGTTATTTGCATTTATATTAAAGCAAAGTGCATCTTCTCTTTATTTTCCTTGTTTATACACATTGCACAATACATAAATAATGATGCTTATAAAACGTCTTTATATTTACAAGTAATAATATATTTATATATAACATAAAATACATTTTCTTTAATAAATCTCAGCTTTTTTTTAAGGAGTCCTTTCTCTCTCAAAGCACTACAATGCTAAATTTCCAATGAGAATGCTTCTCTTGTTCACTTAAACCTTTGTAGTTAGAAAAATAGCTTATGTTGAAGTCTAAACGTGCTCATTGAGCTAAGAACAGTGTCAAAGTTATCATACGAGTGTATGAGTTGAGAGAAGAGCTGGGAGTCAGCCTAGGATGGTACCTTCTGTTATGGCAGGGCCACACCTTCTCAGTGGGAAGGGGGGCCACTGAGCAGTTCCCTCCGGGATGCCCCTCGCTGGTCTACAGAGCTCAGCACACAGGCTGGGGGATGAGGTGCTGAGCTGACTTTCCACACCTGGGGGAACCTGATGAAAAACCACAGTGGGGGAACCAGCTGAGGGCCCCCACCCCCACCCCGAGGGTCCTGGGTTAGCAATACTGTGTCCGGGCTGTCCCTGCAGCCCTAGGGAAGCCCATCTCAAGAGAGAGATCCAGGAGCAGATGGCCAAAAAAGACAGACATGACAATGGCAGCGGGTGACAGGAGGCAGTAAGACAGGGATGAAAACGATTGGTTCAGCCCCTAGCAGGCTGGCTTCTCAGAAGCCTGTGGATAGGCCCGAGTCCTAAAAGGGGGGAGGCAGGGCAGGGGCTTCGGCAGGCTGGGGCAAAGCTTGGCAGCTGCTGGGACACCTGCTGCCAGTCTGCCCAGGTACTGACTCTGCCCCACTGAGCATGTCCAAAGGGCACACAGCTTGAAACTGCGGTCTCTCAGCTGGGGACATCCATAAGGAACACAAAAAGCATTTCCCCCATCTGCTGTTCACGCACGCCCCTACACGCTCGGGGACGTCCACTCTGAAGGGAAGGCAGTACCCACTACTTTCATATACCATGTTTGGCAGTGCTGACTTTTGCTTCCCATTTTTATATTGGGGTATCCTGTCAACCACACCCACCACCTCAAAAAAAAAAAAAAAAAAAGACAAACCCAAAACAAAAAACAAATTCATCATAAGCTATTTCTCAAAGAACAAGACAAACAAAACACAAATAAGAACGAGAAGGAAAAAAAAAAAAAACAAAAAACAAAACAACCAACAATGGTTAACAGCAAAACTGACCAAAGGGTTTGCATGAAAAGCAAGCACTCGGGAGGGAAAGGTTAGCAGCAAGTAGTTTGAATGGTGGCCTGCTCGGCTCACGCTCCATCCTGTCCTCTTCTCCCCGCGCTCGCGACTACCGGCTGTTGAAGATGACCTCCAGCCAGCACGGGCAGCTGCTGATGAACTGGCGGGTGTAGCACTGGCCCCAGCCCTTCACAAAGCTAATCTGCACGGTGAAGCCCGTCCATGGCTGCTGCATGAACTCGTGGTCGTTGGGCCGCTGCAGGCTGTAAGCTTTCTCATAGTCGAAAGCCTTGATGGAGAAACCAGGGAACACCTTGTGCACCAGCAGCGCTCTGGAGTCCGGGTTGTCCAGTGTGGCGGACTTGATGAAGATGGGGTAGCTGCTACGGTTGTACACCCACACGCCATCCACTTCCCTCGTCAGCTGGATGCCGCAGCCAATCTTGCTCCGCACTTTCTGCACCAGCTGACTCTTGTTATCCGAATTGAGCTGTCCGAGGCAAAAGCCATTCCCCTGAGGTAGATCATAGAAGATATCCAGGGAGGGCTCTTGGACACAGTAGAGCCTCCCCACTCGCGTCTTCTCCTCCCAGTACGCCACCACGCACCAGTGTGACCGATCCCCAGGTTCCAGAAGAAGTTGGGAATCTACAAAACAAAAAATGGCAGACTTAGTTGGCGGTGATGGTGACCAGGTTCTTTTCCCTCCTAAAATCAAAACACATAAACACGTTTGTACGCATGCTCGAGTCCCCATAACCAGTGAAATCAAAAAGAGGGGGTAAGGGTAAGCCTGGACTCAACCTAGGCTCTGTGATGCTAATGGGGGGGCTTACTACTGTTGTCCTCTCTCTCTCTCCATCTAATCAACTCCACAGCATCAGCACCTGGGCCTACTTATCTCAGAGAGACACAGACCCCGAGACCCTCGCTAACTTATTTTTTGCTGTGTTGAGCTGGAAAAGGCCTCAGCAATAGCCTAGAATCGCATCGCGTGGATGGAACCTTGAGCGACAGCCTCTCTAGGGTGACGGAAGCTGGCCTACTGGGTGGTGACCCAGTCACATTGAGAACCCAGGCGGCCTGCACCCTCTGCAGCTGGCCAGTCATCCAATTCTCACATCAGTGCCTGGTTGAGAAGGAAGAGCCAGCTGGTAAAAATAAAGATGTGGGTGGCTCTGGGGGCTTTAAAAAAAAAAAAAGTCATTTTCCCCAACAGAAACCAACTCTCTGCGTGTGCGACGGCAGCAACCCGTACAAAAGAGAAGCTCGAGTTCAGATGCCAAATTACAGCATGCATGTGGGCATCAGCCTAGACCACTGCTGGTCCAGACAGAAGATGCTGTGTCTGAAATAAATGTGACCATCCTGTGGTCCTTCTCTGCTGTCCGCCGTCCCTGGAGGTGTCTTCCCCCACTCCATTTTTGACCCTGCACGGCTCACGCTGCCTCTTGTGGATTCCGCCTGCCCCCTCCCTGACTTGCAAGTCCACCCTGGCACAGCCCACGACAGCCTCAAAGCCTGGGGTGAAGCTGCCAAGATGATTTTCCTAAATAACTGTTCTGAGACCTTTAAAAGGGGGGCTAGGTGAGGAAAGTCCCTCCCCCTGCACCGCCATCCTGCTACCTCCCTTAACTCTAGCCAAGAGAACAGGCCTCAGACTGAGGACTATAAATCTCCCCAGCCGCGCCAGGCTGCAGGAACGCCAGGCTGCAGGAACGCTGTGGTTTGTGGCAGTAGGGTGGAGACCGGAAGTCTTTGTATTTGTTAACAGAAATGGGGAAAGACAAGAGGGGAAGGTGCGGGGGATGGGGACACCAAGGCAGAACTGGAAGCCTCCTGCCTCTCTCCTACTCTGGTAGGTAGGCTCCGTTCGGTGGGCCCTGAAGATGGAGCTATGCGGGGGGGGGGGGGGGGGGGGTCCTTGTGTGTCCTTTGTTTCTGGGTTCAGAGGGATGAGGGCTGTCCCCATGCAGGGGCAGGACCAAGAGGACTCAGCCTTGTTGGTAACCCAGGGCAGTCTGGAACATCAATCCATTCCAACTTTTATAGGCATGTCAGGACCTGGTATCCAGGCAGCTCCGTTGCCTTTTTTTTTTTTTTTTTTTAAAGCAGCAGTTGGGTTTGGATGGGACATCCCACGTGCGAGTCTGTATATTTGTGCAGACTGGAACCCACAAGGTAGCCTCATACATACAAATCCTGAGCGGCTGTCCTCAGCTACACCCAACACAACACTGGCCTCTCCAATCCATGCCCAGTTAACACACAAAGGGGGTGCCAAGACCGAGGAAGTGGTGGGCTCCTATCCCTGAATCACAAACCTGCACCGTCCCCTGCCCCCACTGCCATGAACCCAACCCCCCCCCCAAGTACACAAGACTGCACGCGCATCCGAGTGTGTGTATATGGAGTGTCTGTGCCTGCACACACACTAGAACGAACATAGGAAAAACAAGAGAGGGACGAGGGCTCCGCGCAGAAGGTGACTCATCAGGCGTTAACTTGTTCCTGCAAAGGATCCATCAACTGCTAATAAACTCGTGAGCGCTGGCAATCTTTGAACTTTCTTGCAGAGAGGGCGCTCAGCTCTGGAAGCCACACCAACGACCCTGACGCCCAATGAAGTAAGACACTTCTGGCCACAAGAGTGCTCCCCCAAAGTGTCCCAACAATAACAACAAAAAAAAGAAACCTGGCCAGGGACAGGAAGACTTGGGGAGTGGCTAAAAAAGAGAAGAGGTCGGGGAGACTTTCCGAGGGGCCTGGATGCTTTGTTTCATGCAGCCCAGCCCCACTGAAACCTGGCACCAGACAGCACGGGAGGAAGGGAATGAAGGCAAGGGAGGGAGGAGGAGGAGCCTGGGATCAAGTTGCTCCCAGTGCCAGGCCTGCTGGCCTCCTCAGCAAGGGGTGGGGGTCCTGTCTGCCAGGCAAACCTAGGGGGCAGATCAAACTGGGAGAGGCTGGGGCCTGAGGCCTGTGGGGGAGAGGGAGCGAGGAAGGGAAGCATGCCTGAGTTTTTTTCATCGCAAGCAGTTTACTGCCAGGCATCCCCAGGGAAAAAAAGCCCTTTTCTGTGGGGGTTAATGACCCAGCCCAGATAAATGCAGTGTGGGTGTCTCCTCACACCACAGGGAGACCCCTACTTGCTCTTCCTAGGCTCCAGCCCCACACAGGACAGCTGGACACCTACCCTTGTTCCGACCTAGACTATTTCTGAGTACACATCAGCATCCTCTGTGCGCATCCCAGTGACGAGGCCACACACACCTTGAGAGCCTACAGCAGCACCAAACAACCTTGGCCCGAATATTGGCTGGTTAGTCTCACTTAAGGACCAGTTACCCGACTTGGGCAGCAGTCTCCTGACAAGGGTCAGGGTAGGTGCATCTCTACTAGAGTTTCCCAGGACGCATGGACAGGGTCTTCGAAGTCTTGGTCACCACAGGAAGAGCGGGGAGAAAAGGACAGGAAACCCACCCCATTGCTCATATTCCCAACACCAACCCACTGTCAATTTCTCCCAGCGTTATAACCTTTCCGGTGTTTTCAACCTTTCCTCCCCAGAAAACTGTACAGGGGCTTGTTTTCAAACTACTTGTGCTCATGCTAAAGCATCCGAAAGAAAAGCTACATTGTAAAAGGCTCGCTAATCAGATGCCTGCTCACAATTTTTTACTGCAGCTAAGGGAATTTTTGGAGCAATACCAGAAAAATGCTGAATCTGCCTAAAATTCCATTAAGGTGTTTGCCCCTCCCCTTCCACGGTTTCCTTAAGGTATAAAATCATCCCTTTAAGGGGAAAAGGGAATCGGGTACTGAGAAGGGGCAGATTTACAGTATCTGCAGAGGGAAGACCACTGAGCAAGGAGAGCTGCCACCCCTGGTCACCAGTGAACACAGACAGACACTTGTCGACCAGAGACTCATGAATGACTCTCATACTTAGGGCCTCACTGGCACGGGGTAATTAGAACTCAAGGTCACAAGTTAAGAACAGAAGAAATCTAACTTAAGGCCAGCCTGGTCTACAGAAAGAGCTCCAGGATAGCCAGGCCACACAGGTTTTTGAAACCATCTTGAAAAACCAAAACCATACATTTAGGCTGTCAAGATGGTCCACTAGGAAAAGGAGCTGGCAATCAAGATTGACAATCAAGTTTGATCCCTGAAACCCACATGGTGGCAGGGAGCAGGGAAGAACCAATGGAGTCGTCCCCCCCCCCCAACTTCCTCAAGTACAGCATAGCATGTTGTAATATATCTATCCACACAATAGATCAATAAATCAATAAATAAGCTAAGTAAAGAAATGAAACCTGAAGGTGTGAGAGACAAGGAAGAGCACACGGAAGGAAAGGCCGAATTTGAGGTCTCAGCTCACAGAGCCAACCATGAGACTATGAGGTCATCAGAAACATCAATGGGCTCCTGTCACAGACAGGCCCGACAACGGTATCCACACACATTTGGGTACCCTTCCTGTTTGGACTTACCGAGCAGGCGCTCATAGGCCATCATATCATACCCTTGTGCTCTAGCAAATAAATATCACTTTATAAACACAGAACAGGTACCACTGATGGGGAGGGGTGTCCTAGAATTTGGACCTTTTGTGAGAGAAACAAGCTTGGAAAAAATAAAGTCAGAATGGACAGAGTCAGAGGAACTAGCACTCACAAGGTTAATTGTGCCCCCAACTGCTTTGCAGATGGCAAAGGAGGGGGGT
This sequence comes from Alexandromys fortis, assembly GCF_014885135.2. Lineage (NCBI taxonomy): Eukaryota > Metazoa > Chordata > Mammalia > Rodentia > Cricetidae > Alexandromys > Alexandromys fortis. The sequence continues at coordinate 3,135,152 of NW_026067954.1, read as the reverse complement.
CTCACCCACTCTCACCTCCGGCTGTGATTATAAGGTTGGTATTTCTTTGCCAAAACCCAAGGGTTCTTGATGGCCTATGTGCGCCTGCTCAGTCAGTTCAAACAGGAAGGGCGCCGAAGGAGCAACCCTGCTCCCAAAGGCCTTTCCAGGCAGGTCGGGGCAAACAAAGGGCAGGCGAGTAGACACAAAGGTTCAATGCAGCCGCAAGGAACACAAACACTGACTACCAACGCCCTAGCAGCCACAGGTCAAGGGTCCTCCCTCCTCGGGACCCCACCCCGGCAGTCGACCCAGCCTGTCTTTCTACCCCAGACATCTCACAGGCAGAAAGCACCGCTGCCTTGCTCCTCCCATTTAAAGCTGGCCAGTCTGAGTTCACCTGAACCATTCCAGGACCAACAATAAACAAGAGGGGTCCAACACTCAGTCTAGGCTCATTTGCATCATAACAAGGAGGCAAAAGATCAAAGCCCACAGCCAAAGGGGAAAGCACTGACTTGAACCTGCCGTGCCTGCAAGCTCATTAGAACACGGGTAGAAATAGAGCCCTGACTTCCAGGAGGTCCTGAAACAGCTCAGTTAACTCTGGACTTTGGAGCAACTTAACTAAGAAAGCTGGAATGCTTCTGGTTAATTCCCCACCGCCGGGAGCGCTGAAACTCAACCTACAACCCCCACCAGTCACTAAGGGGATCGTGGTGTGAAATCTGGATGTAGGAGACAACATTAAGAAAGCTGGATTCCACGGGCACTCCCATGCTCTGCAGTATCTCTGGTTGCTGGGCTGGGAGGAATGGTCAAAGGAAGTTATGGACCCTCCTTCAAGGCCGGGATACTCCCCATCAGATCCTTAGGTCCAATCAGCTGAACCCCCTAACTAAACCTGACCTTCCTTAGGTCCCCCCCCCCCAAGGCACATCCCAACTCTGGTGGGATAATTCCAAATTCATCCTAAAAACGGGTCTCCTTGTGCCAGCCTGAGTTATTATGACAATTTGATACAAAAGTGATAGGTAGCCCATCACGTGGTATGCTACACACACCCAATCATCTTCTGACCCACGGTGGTAGCACACACATTTAGTCCTAGTACGTGGGAGACAGAGACAGGCAGATCACTGACTTTGAGGTCAGCCTGAGTCTAAAGAGTTCCAGTACAGCCAGGGCTACACTGAGAAACCCTGTCTCAAAAAAATAAAAATAAAAAAATAAAAATAAAACACAAAAACAAAAAAGCTGACCCATACATGCCTTGTGCTCAGACAATCACCCCAGTGGAGGACAGTTCTGGGCCAAGGCTAACAACATTCAGTAAGCATTTCCACACACTGGTGCGGTTCCCCAAGGCCCGGAATATCGGTCTGAGACTTGACATCACCATCCCACCTTCAAGGAGAGAACTGGGATCTCACATCCAGGATCAAAAGGTGAGCTACAGCCAGGTGGTGGCGCATGCCTTTTATTTAATCCCAGCACTGGGGGGGGGGGGGGGGGGGGGGGGGGGGGGGCAGAGGCAGGTGCATCTCATTGAGGTCAGCCTGGTCCACAGAGTTGCAGAACAGCCAAAGCTATGGAGAAACCCTATCTTCCCCACCCCACCCCCCAAAAAAAGATGGGCAGGCAGTTACCTCAGGCCACGAAAAGCCCTTGTTCCCAATGTCCTCTCAAATGCTCAGGGGGAGTCAGGGTCCAGTTCCCTTAAGCCAAGCCAAGAAGGGGAAGTGCACCAGCTTCCCTGGCCAGCAAGTCACTCTGTGACCTTGGCCAAGTGACTTGCTCTCCTGGGACTGATCAGTTCGACCGTCTATAAATTATATGAAGGCAGTTTGGGCAAAATGGGTCCCTAGACTCATTCTGGCCCCGGATGACTTTGCAGTGTACAAAGCACCCGACCAGGCGTCGCCAAGCCCAGTTCCATTTACCTCTGCTCCCTTCCAAAGAGAATCTCTGAGGTGGAAGGCACAGTTTTGCATTTAATTTGTAAAAAAAACAAAACACCCAAGAGAGAGCTACTTCCAACTCTAAACCAATTTGGTTGTTGTTTCTTTAATTCTTGTCACTCTTCATCTTTAGAAAAAGCTGAGTCAGCCAGGCGATGGTGGCGCACGCCTTTAATCCCAGCACTCGGGAGGCAGAGGCAGGCGGATCTCTGTGAGTTCCGAGACCAGCCTGGTCTACAGAGCTAGTTCCAGGACAGGCTCCAAAGCCACAGGGAAACCCTGTCTCGGGGGGGGGGGGGGGGGAAGCTGAGTCCCCAAGAAAGGACCTCTTACTTCCCACGCCTACCCCTGCCTGGAGCCCAGCAGCTTCTCTGTAACCATCCTCCTGCAAACTGCTACCCCAAACTTCCAGACAGCCTGCTGGTCTAGAAGGGTGATCAGTAACTTGGTCCTTAAAGACATATCATGCCGAATACTGACTTCCAACTCTGAGGTGTTACTACTGTGCTCCCCACCCCAGTCCCACCCACCCAAAGCCCCTAGCCAGAGGGTCCCCACTCGGCACTATTTTGCCAGCAGAGAGTAAAACTGAAGGGGCAGCACAGGGCAGAGAAGGGAAGCCGCACAAATCAAAAACTCTCGTCTGTCTCGCCAGTCGGGCTGACACGGCTTCCTGTGGCCCTGTGTTCAGCCATGCAAATTATAACATGTACCCGACTGTTGCTGCTGCCGCCTGAGGAGACCGGCTCTGCCCAGCTCTGAGGCTCAGAGGAAGGGTGGGGACTCCCAACCCAGCCAACTCCATTCATAATATTTACAGTAAATGGCCTCTCTGGCTGCTGCTGAGTGTACATCCAGTCTAATTACCTCTGAGTTTGCCTACGCGGTTCTTCCTCTCCCCCTCCACAACGTACGACCAAGTTCCTACCATGACCCCCAGAATAACTCAGCCATCTCCTGAGGGTGGATTTTTGTAATTGACCACCTGGAGCCCCCAGTATCTTCTCTTGGTATGGACCTGGTTGGGCCCCCAGAAAACAGAAGAAGTGGGGCACCCATGGGACGAAGTCCACTTGAATCAAATCCTGCTCAACCACCCACCTGCCAGTCTGGAGAACCACTACATTCCTGATCTGGGTTCACCTGCAGAGGCATCGCTGGATGCTGATTAAATAAATGTACACCCAAGAACTGACAGAAAGGACCGGGAGCCATCAGAGTTCTCCTTGCTCTTTTCACTAATCGTTCTAGTAAGTATGTCAGCTGCACGCTAGAAGTTCAGCAAGAATCCTATTATACAGCATGACATATACAGGCACAAAAATGCCATAACGAAACGCATTGCTTTGCATGCTAAAACCCCCCCCCCTCTCTCTCTGGACCGAACTAGCTCTCTGTTTCTGCCTCCCAAGTGCAGGGATTAAAGGCGGGTGCCACCACCGCCAGGCTGTATGCTAACTTTTACAACCTTGTTTCTAATATAAATGATGAACACACTAAGTCTTCCAAAAAGGCAAAAATTCTCAGTCACAGAGAACACAAAACCATCTTGTCCGCTTTGGCCCTAGACCTCTCTTTTAAAAGGCCACACGTCACACTGAACCAGTCCCCAAGCGTTACCCACTACCAGCTCCAACTCTCCCAGCACCCCACTCAGGCTCACCTTCAGAGGCAGAATAGAGAAACAAGCATCCTTTTCAACCCCCTCCCACCCCAGGCTCCCCCTGGCCCACAACAATTATGAAAACTGTTGGACGGGAAGGCATTTTGAATATTTACGGCATTCCAGCAAATGCATTCCAGCACAGGATCTGATGGAAAGGCCTCCCTCTCCAGCAAGCTCCCTCCCCTCTTCCCTCCCAACCCTCATTCCTCTTTTCTTTACAACCCAGGACACGGGCTGGCCAGGCCAGGACTGCACTGTACTTACAGGGGAAAACCAGAAAGACAGCCTGGAGACAGTGTGCAGACTGGAAAAGTTAATCATTACTTCTGTCTGTCCCTGTAATCTAATCTCCCCAGCTTGGATACACTCACTGCTCAGCCATCCCAGCCCTTTCACCCCCAAAGCACCCAGGACCTCCTAGACCGGAGTCTCCCTGCCTGCCTGCCCTCCAGCACCACCCCTGCAGTGCGGGAGGCCAAGGCTCCCAGAGTCCTCTTCCAGGCAAGGGTGTTGCCGCAAGGACCTGGAGTTCACCATGCATGGCTGCCCTTCCGTAGAGTGGCCCAAATTCTGAGGATTTTCTGGTCTCACATGATGTAGGTTCCAATCTGGCTAGTATATCTGCAGTGCCCTGTCTCAGCTCCCCGCCACCCCCAGCCCCTTTCTCTGTGTGGGATATATACACTCAGAAATCGGTGACTTGGTAATTTTGTTAAGTATATTTTACCACTGAAAGAAAGGGATAAGCAGGCAGGCAGACAGCTCACCAACGGAGTGCTTGTTAATTGTGTTGAAGACTCTGGTTTGATCCCCAGCAAGGGAAGGGAAGCAAGTCCCTGCTCTCCAGGGCAACTATCCATCACCCTGAGCCTACTCCCCTAAAACGTATGCAAATGTCAGTGTGGGTATATGCAATTTTTCCCTGGGCCGAGGATCCTCCTCTTTCATTGATCTTAGAAGAGCTCGCAAACCAAGAGGCATAAAGAACCATAATCTTATTTTAGAGCAGACAGAGGCTGGTGACTCCCTAGACACTGGCTTCCCCAACCTTGAATTCAAGAGTCAAAGCGTCGCAGATCTTGGGGAGGGGTGTGGATTTGGCGACCAAGCTTATCCTCTTATTTTGCAAATGAGAAAACTGGGGTCCACAACACAACAGTGTGTGGCCATGCTCCCCAACTCTAAGGCCACAGTAAATCAGTCTTTGGGCCTACGGGATACAGCCTCCTCCTGGAAGCACAGATACATGGGGAAGTGGAAGGGGGGGTAATCATAGGATTTTTGACTTTCAATTTTAAGTAGTAGGCACACCCAGAGCAGGGAGAACCTTTTCTCTCCCCCCCCCCCGCCCCGCCCCTTGGTTACTGATTGATGAGGGGAGGGGCCTGTTTAACAGGCAGCCTGCCATGGGGTTAACAAGAATCCCCACACACCACACCAGAGTTCCCCAACAGCTCAGATGGCCCTTACCTTCCCTAGGGGCTTGGGGCAATGATCAAAACCTCCCCACCCACCCCCTAAAAAGTGCAGACAGGCAAATCTGTGACAAACTATCATTATCTTGGTTCTGGACTCATTTGTATCGGTTGAGCGAAGGTCCCAGATTTAAAAGTAAAAAGGCCACAGAGAAATGAACGAATACAAGAGCCACCGGGCAGTCACAGGCCTGCTCACCTACGTATCTTTTTGGCTAAGGGACAGAAGCTCCCAGCTCCACAAGGTGAAATTGGAGTTGGGACCAGTTCTTCCCTTTCTTTGGCGCAAGCTCCAAATCAACAGCCGGACAAGACACCAGAGAAGCACGAAGATAATTAAATCAGTGGATGCTCAGAGCTCAAAGAAGTCTCAGGTGGTCCCCAGGGAACCCCCAGGGCACGATGTGCGCAGAAGTGAAACACCTTGCTAAACGTACTCATAGATTACTATGTGTAAGCAAGCAACCCCAGGTCAATCATGGCCTCGCTCACAAAGGGTCTGGAAATACCCGTCTCTCCTCTAGCTGTCAAAATACTGGGTGCTGTGCAATGCTGCGCACACACACGCGTGCACACACACACACACACACACACACACACACACACTCCAGGGGTCTCACTAAGAACCCAGCTCCCTGGCCATTTCTTGCAGACTACGCACCCCCCACCCCGGTCCTAGCAGGGGTTTGCAGGATAAGTTAGCATCATGCCTTAAATCACTGCTATTAACGAGGCAGCAGGGGCTGATGAAACCAGACCATGAGGAGGAGACCTCTATTTATCTACAAACTTTGTTGTGCTCAGTTCTCAACAGAGCAGTGGCAGAGCTCATGACTGGAGAGTCTTGCCTGCTCATCTCCCAGCCAGCACCTCTGCTAGGCAGGCTGACTACAGAAAAAGCTGCCCCTGCCTTCGGGGAGGCTTTTTCTCTGACTCCCATCCTTTGAGAGTCCAGGCCCTGATCCTCCACACTCTATAGAGCTTGGTACATGCTAACTTCTCAGGCAATATCAGAAATGAATAAATCGGCACATCGGCTTCTTCCCAAACAACCGCCCCACTGAACTTCACACCTGGGAGAGAGACGCAGAGTGAAGACGCAGAGTACCTGGGACTAGGTAAGGACACAGTCCCTCACCAGGGCCAGCCAGAAGGGCCATGGCTTGTCTTGGACTTTGTGCAGGTAAGAAGACAGACTCCCCTGCTCTGGGCTGAACGGATGCCCAGCCAGTAGCTGGCACAGGCTGAGAGGTGTTTTCAAGGTAGGCGCCGGCCAGGCAACCTCTGCGGGTACACCACCTGCCCACAGCATTCTGCTTTGGCGTCCTGCTCTGTTTGGACAAGTTACCCTCAGCAAGTGTTCAACAATGCTTTTACACACCCCAGGGCTCCTGTTGTGTTATGAAAACAAAACAAAGCACGCTAAGGGAAAAAGCTGGGAGGGTGGGGGTGAGAGCATCCAGCCACACAGTCTTTCTTTCTGGTCTCCACCTCCCCTGCTCTGGGGCAGCAGGATCTCATAACCCAAGCCATCAGAGCAGGGCATCAAAGAGAGGCCTCAGATGTGCTGGGATGAATACATGGATGCTGTATCAGGTCTACCCCTCCTCTGAGGGGGAGGCCTTCCTGATGCACTGACAGCCACAGGACCAACTTATATAGTTGTACTGATGGACTGCCAAAGGCCGGTTCAATCCTCAGGGACAGTGAGAACGGCAAACAGAAAGCACTGAGGACCGAACTGCCTGATGCCGGATTCCTCTCCAGAAAGACAACTCTGGTGTAAAAAGACTGGATGGAGTAAATTCTTACCTACCCTTACTATTTTTTTCCCCTGCAAGTTAAAACTGAGCTAATGACACTGGGTGGAGCTCAGGCTTAGGATACCGAAGCCAAACCAAAATTAGTTCCCAGCCAAGAGCTGCTTGGCCTCACCATTCGGGGAAGGAAGCTGAAAAACCCATGAAGGACTGTACAGTAAACTGGGAAATAAGGGCTGCAGTTAGCGTTTCAACTGAAGGTGACCCCTTCTGGGGAAACTTTTTTTTTTAATAATAAAAATAACGTAAAGCTCTCAAACAGCCTCTTTCTTAAAGAAAATGGTCTAAAAGTCCTCATGGGAACAGAAGGGAAGAAGGGGGCAAAAAAAAAAAAAAAAAAAAAAAAAGGAGCGGGCAGTGCCCGGCAGTTTCCTCAGCCACACTACTCTTCATGAACTTTCTGGAGTTCTCCTAAAAAGAGAGAGCGATGATGCAATTTCCTGTCTTGTCCCGATATTTCCTGTTAGCTGACAAGGTGAAAGTTATCGCTGCTTTAATGACTGTCCTACACCCCATCAAAAAGCCACCTTTGCCTGCCCAGTTCCCAGCTTCACCGCACTGCCTCCATTTTAGCAGGAACAGTGTTGTTTTCCTATACCTTTAGGAGGAGGCAGGCATCAGCTCTACCGGCGGCAGCTTCCTCTAGGAACTGGGCCAACGGCTGGGGTCCCCAAGGTGACCTCATGGGGAGAAGGGCCAGGGGAGGCCATCCCCTCCTACCGAGGTGTAGAAGAGGACTAACTGCAATCAAGTAAATACAGCTTTCTTGGTGTGTTAGCCACTAAATTGAGGACTGTGCCTCAGCAGTTAATAATATCTTCCCTCTGAAAATAGCCCGAAGAGGAAGCCTCCGTGTGACAGTAGGCAGGCAGCCAGATGCTGGGCCATTCAATCCTCACGGAGAAAGATGTGAGGGCCAACGGTGGCTGAACGTACAGTATCCTCTTCTCAGGCTCCGAAGAGAACACAGGAGGGATGTCGTGTGGACCGAGGCTCCAGAGGCCTTGAAAGGGTCTGGTCACTAGGCTTTGGAAGCTAGTCTTTGTACCCTCTCTGGCTGTGTGTCACTGCACTGGGCAAGCCCCGGGGACGAGGCGGCCTGGAGAGAAGTAGGAGTAGATGCACTTCCCCGTACCCCAGACCGAGAGAGAGGTCAGACTTGGGGAACAAACGAAAACAAGTTTCCTACTTAGGTTTCTCCAACTTGCATGGAAATGGGAAGGTTGAGCAGAATGTGGTGGCTCACACCTTTAGTCCCAACAGTCAGGAGACAGGCAGGGCTACACACACACCAAAACAGAGAGAGAGAGAGAGAGAGAGAGAGAGAGAGAGAGAGAGAGAGAGAGAGAGAGAGAATGAGAATGAGAATGAGCGAGGGAGGGAGGGAAAGAGAAATCTCAACACTGAGACTGTGAACAGACAGCCACCAATGTACCTATGGTCCCAGAGACCCAGAGATCTCTAGGTGTTATGGAAACCAGGATCCAGCACAGGTGAGAAACCTCTTTCACTAGTCACTCACTGTTAATCAGGGATGAGATAGCACTTGCACACATTTAAAAGTCCCTATGGGCCACGTCTGTCAAAACTGTGGCAAAGTCCACGTAGCACGAAGTGCACCACCAGGAACACTGGGCAGATGACCTGCACATCACCACCCCAAAAGGAAACGCAGCACTAAGGGGCACTCTCGCAACCGGAACACATAGGAGGAGGACATGTGTCCTCAAAGGTTTCTGAAATCAAACAAGGGCTGGAGAGACAGCTCAGCACTTAAAGCTCACTTGGCTGCTACTGTAGAGCACCCACATGGCGGCTTGCAACTGTCTGTAACTCTACTTCCACAGAACCTGAGGCCCTCCTTCTGACTTTCTCCTGCGCCAGGCACGTATGTGGAACACAGACATACATGCAGGCCAAGCACTCATATACACAATAAAATAAACCATCCTAAGGAAACATTTTCAAAGAAAAAGTTCAGATTCAAGGGCTATAAATGCAAGTTCAGGAATTTTAAGCTTTGCATTTAAAAACAAACAAACAAACAAAAAAAACCTGCCAGGCTAAAACAACTGTGTTAGGGCTGTTCTTTGTTTTGTTTTGGTACAGGCTCACTCGGCAGTCCTGGCTGGCGTTGAACCCAGAGATCCACCTGCCTCTGACTTTGGTAATCACTTATTTTTACCAGGATGATAGATAACACGTGCTCGTAAGACAGGATGTTTAAGCAACATCCTACCTTGTTATATTAGTTATCGAAGATTTTAAAAAATTTCTTTTTTTTTTTTTTTGAGACGGGGTCTCACCATGTAGCCCTGACTGGACTGGAATTCACTATTGCAGACTAGGCCGACCTGACCACTTCTGCCTCCTGATTAAGGGCCGGGATTAAGGAAAGACACCTGCTTAAAGAGCAAAGCCTACACTAGGTGAACAAAGACCAACCTAGAGGTTGGGGTTACAGTTCATGGTGGGCGCTTGCTTACGGTGTGTGAGGGTTCACACTCTGCCCTACACGCTTTCAGAAAGAGAAAAATACCACTATCATCTGAAATGCCATATAAAGAGAAATTACTATGGGGTTAATATGGAAAGAGGCAAAAGAAGCCAAACCCTTCCATGAAGCCTCTTCCTTTCACTGTTGCTGGCCCCAGAAGTCCTCAAAAAGTCTAAGCCATCTATAGCAGGCAGGCGCTGCTGAGAAGAGGCCCAAGAGGGAGCTGGGGGAGGCTGTTTGCAGAAGCACAGCCAAAGCCACTACCACCCTGGCCTGGCCTTCTCGAGCCCTTCCCCCACTTGCTGGCTGGACTGGGTTCTGCCTGGGGACAGGATACAGAGGCAGCGGCCCATCTAGTCTAGCCGGCAGAGCAGCCCAAATTTGCTCCAGAGATTTTAAATGCTGTCACCCTGCATTTAACCCCTGCCTGACTACCTCATTCTTTCCAGGACAAAAGAGGTTTATCTGGGAGTCGTTCACCTGGGGCGGGGCCCATGACCTCAGGTCCTATAGAAGAGGCCCGCCAACAGCCCCACTGCGGCCTAGGACAGGGGCGTGGGTGTGCATCAGGTGAACCGCCCTAGCCTGGAGCCAGCAGACTGACTTGGGTAAGAGACTAGACCTGTATTCTTGGATTTCCAGACTGTCATTTCCCACAGTGGCCTGGAGGGAACAGGTGGTCACTGCTGGTCACTCTGCGAGCCCATCCTTGTGACAGCTGTAAGCTCACCAGCGAGTGCTCCACCCTCACCTCCCAGGATGTTAGAAACCACAGCCAAACCCGGTAAGAGGCAGAGATGCTGGGGACACAGCAGTCACCTGAGGCCCAGGACTTCTAGCTCAGTATCACAACTTCATGCCAGACGTTAAAAACGCATTCACATCAGCTGAATGGCTTTCCTTAGGCCAGAATGCAGCGATCCTCCTGAGCTACTTGGTTTTAGCTCAAGTCGGTCATGGACCAAGCCAGGACATTTCAGATTATATAGGTGCTTTTAAAAGTCCTCGGACACTAAGGCAGATGCCAGCAGGGATCAAAGAGGAGAGAGAGAGAGACCACTAGTCCTCATGGTCGATTTTGTACTAACTTGAAACCCTTCCACCCCAAATGTGGAAACCAAAAGCTATCTAAGACCTTAAGCAAAGGAACTAGCCTAGCCACCCTCCCCCAGGCCTGACCCCTCCACATAAACATGATTGCATAGACAGGAGATGTCGATGCAGTTTCTTCAATTCCCCTAAGACTCCTTCCCACCCCCGACCCTGGGAATTCCTCTTTGCAAGTTGAAGTAGCTGTGAATGGCTGCAGGCCCAACACGGCTCTCTGCGGAGTTCCAGAGACCCAGGCAGTACCAAATGCTAGTATCTCTGAAGGAAGGGCCTGCAGTTAGGTAACCTATCAGTCCAGTTAAGACTGCGCACAGGCCACATGCAGCCCCTCCACCCAACTCCAGAGTGGGTGCAAAGACGCTAAGCCGAGAGCAGTTCTTCCCTGAGATGTAGTAGAGGGCCCAGATGCAAATCCTGGCTGTCTCCTCCACTCAGCTCTATAGAAGCTTCCCAGTTATGTCAGTTCTTGCCAAGGTGGGTATTCCAGACTCAATCGAGTCAAAGCAGCAGTAGCAAGGGCCTGACCTGGATTTGCATGCCTTCCAAAAGACGTCAGTGCCCAGAGACAAGGCTGAACACGGGCTACCAAGACTGCTGTTCTGAACTGTTCCAAATACCAGTCCCCGCACAGGACACAACTTCATGCAGGAGCCACTTTGTGAGAGCAGGGCCCCGGATTCTCTCGGATCCTGCCTGTTGGCATGGCATCTCTAATGCTCAAGTGTCAACACAGGAGTCTGTCTGTCTGTCTGCCGTGTGTGAGCGCACACACACACTCACATGCTTGCACACAGCGATCCATCTGTCTCAGAAAGCCGGCTGTCAGAAATGAAAGTACAATCTCCTGGAACCAAATTACTGCCTTCTAAAAATGTCCCATTTTTCCCAGACTGAGGAAACTTGTAAGGGTGGGGTGTGGCGCTTCACTGCAGGTCTGCAAGGAGCTGGCCTGTCGTCCCCCTGCCCTCCCCCCAACCAGAACCAGACTGCAAGGCTGGAATTCCAACCTGAAGCCAGGGTGCTACTCCCAGGGCCAGTCCCCGCCCACTCCCCTTCCTCTTGCGGGCTCTCTGCGAGCGTGCAGGAAAGGGAAGGGCCAGCCTTGGAGTCACCCCTGCATTTCAGGAGGGGTTAGGCCTTTGAGCACGCCCCACCCCCATCTCCGAGGCACCACGTTTTCACATTGGGCTGTTTTCGCTTTCCCTTCTTCCCTTGCCAAGAGAATCAAGCCCTGGCTCACACTGGCGACCTTCCTCCCACCCTGAACTGAGCCCCATTCATTAAAGCCCGCTCTTAGCCAGGGCAGGACAGGAAGGAAAGCAGCACACAGGGCCTGTGAAAGAGACTGAGAGGTTATTTCAGGGGGGTGTCACCGCCCCCCACCTTGACTGATGCCCATCCTGCTCCGGCCCTACCTCACCCCACAGGGTCCACTACAGGAGCCCCTTCCCATCTCCTCCGGCCTCGTTCAACACCCCTGCCCCTTAAGCCCTCAATCTAAGCAAAGCAGACATTTAGTCCCTACACACAACCCTAGCACCACCTTTGTTAAAAGGCGGTGGTCTGGGCTTCCAGGATGTATGAAACCCTCTGCCTAGGCTCACGAAGAGACATTCCCAGAACAAAGAGGATCTTGAGCTTCTCTCTGTGCCCGTCACCTCTCCTCTAAGATACCCCCAAACCATTGGCATCAACCCAAAAAGTCCTTCCTACAACAGCCTCCACCCCAGCACATTAATACATGGCTCCAACTGTATCCAGAAAGAAGAAAGGGCTCCAACTTCGAAGCCTTGGGATTTAGTAAACCAAGAGCTAAAATTCAAAACAAACGCTCTTTCATGTGGAGGCCGCCTCTTTTTTTCCCTTTTTTTCTTTCTGCAGTTCTATTACACCACGACATACTATGCCATCCTAGCAGAGCCTCATCCATTGCTGAGGGGGCCAGGGGGGCGGGCACTAGAATGCTGCTTCCCAGCTCCTTTCTAGAACCGGCAGAACTTTAGGAAAGCGGGGTCCGCTGACCAGGTCATGCTGTTTGGCTCCTGGGGCGGGGTGCTAAGCAGCTCTCAGGCTGGTGGTTCTCAGCCTGGTATCGTCATTTCCTCCAGTAGAGGAGACAGACGAGATGTTATCAATAAGACAAGCCTTCTGAAAAGCCCCTTTCAAAAGCTACCACTTCCCTTGCTTATTTCATGTGGTTTGGAGAAGCCAGGGCTCCTCCCTGCACACCCAGAACTTAACAAATAGAGCGGCGAAAAACCAAGCCAAAACAAAACAAAAAAATAAATAAATAAAGCCAAGTTAACAGCATCCTGAACATGCTATTATTTTGCTCCGATTCTCTCCTGGTCCTTTCTTTTGAGACCTCTCAGCTCATTTCAGCCCTAGCAAAAGATGCAGACTTTCCAGGCCATCCTGGCTCCCTCCTTGGCCTGCTAGGGCCCACCCCCTTTCTCCCTCTGGGGTCCTTCTTTTCCTGCTCAGTTCTCATTAGAAGCTTTGAGTAAACAATACCCTCAGTCTCAGATAACAGTCAGAGTACACACTGGACTGAAATCAAAACAAACAAGGGTCCCCCTACTGCCATTTCCCAGCAGGCTCAATTCCTGGAGGGGAAAGTCTGGGATGTGGGTCCAGAATGGACTGTACCTCAAACCACACACGGGGACAACTCTTCAACAGTTAGTCAGGGGGAGTCTTCCCACAGCCCAGGGTGCGCAGAGCCCACAACGTCCACTAAGGGACGCTACACCAAGGCCCCCCCCCGCCAGCGACCGTAAGGCCAGCAGTTATACTGAGTGCCCAGAAAGGTCCTGGAATTTCCCCCGCCCCAGGTGACTTTCCCTCTTGTTTTAGCTAGTTCTCAGAAAATAAATGATGATGACCTGGTAGGGTAAGGAGAAATGAAGCAAAAGACAGACAATAACGCACAGGCTCTCTCTCCCCAGAGTACCTCCTCCAATCCCAGCTCTCCCTGGATCCATCTGTCCAGGCCTTTGGTAAGAAGGCCTGTCCAGTTTAGGCACCTATTGTCTACAGCAAGCCTGGGGCAACAGAACCCCACAGTCCACCAAGATCCAGCTTGCACCTGGGCTGTGTACCCCATAAACATGGGTCTGTCTCCTTCAAGGCATGCGTGCAAGAGCAAAAATAAAAGCATAAGCACATGAGGTCTCGCCAAAGTTAACAAATGGAAGTTAGGAGCAGCTTAGCAAAAAACCATGAGGGATGGCAAGATGGCTCACAGGATAAGAGCACCCACCACCAACACGCCTGATGACGTACACTCAATCCCTAGGGCCTACAGGGTGGAGAAGAGAAACAACTCCTACAGGCTGTCCTTCGAACACATGTGAGTAATGAACACACGCAAAATTTAGTAAAAATAAAAAATAACCACAAAGCATGTCTCACGCACAATCAGCTCTCAGCTGACTCCAGTTTCCCCATTCCTGGGAAGGGCAAGGTTCTGGCACATAAAGAAAGGACCACAGGATGAAGGCGGAAGGGCATTACAGTCAGTCACCCCGGATACGTCTAGTTTAAGGCATATGACGATGAGATCAACTCCAGACCAGTCGGGGTGGCAAAAGGCCACCCCCATTCCGTTAGCCTCCAGCAATTTCTAGGAAAGGAGAGTGTCTTACCTGAAAGCCCCCCAGGGGCCAGATAATTCGTTCCCCCGGTTTCCGCGGAGGAAGGCACAGCATCTGGACAGGCTGCTGCAGAGTCAAGAGAGAAAGAGAGGGGTAAATAAGCACAAAAAGAACATCAGAGTCAGAGGCTGTAGACAGAGATGGTTCAGTAGTTAAGAGTACTGACTGCTCTTCCAGAGGACCAGGGTTCAATTCTCAGCACCCACATGGCAGCTCACAACTGTCTGTAACACCCAGATCTGACGCCCTCACACAGACAGACAGACATGCAGGCAGAACATGAATGCACATAAAAATAAATAAATTATTAACAAAATCAGCGTTCATTCTTACAAACACTGAACAGCATGAAAGAAAGACCACACATTCCAAAGGGCTGACTCACAGCCAGCACGAGGCAGATTATTAATGGTCTACTCGGCTTCGTGGTGCAGCCTAAGACAGACCACAGCACCTTGTCACCCGTCTGGGCTCCAGGCGGCCAGTTAATCATTGGTCAAGTCAGGCTCAATCACAGACTGACTGGAATTTCTCTTCCATTACAAGTCTCCCATTGAGAGCAGGTAATTCCCAAGGTCAAGGAAGGCTTTCTCAACCCTATTCTCTCTTCTTCATCAGGGACAAAGCCCCCTTCCTCCCACTCCCATAGACAAGAGTCTCACTGTGGCCTTTAAAAAAAAAGCATTTTCCCTTTTAATGGAGATAATAAATGTAGGGATTGAGTGGACTCGCTGACTTCTACCACCTGAGCCTGCCAGCCCAGCAAGGACCAAGCAGGAGGGAAATGTTCTACCTGCTTCCAGACGGATCCCAAACCCACCTCTGGAAACCTGCCCAGACAACCCCATTCTTACAAGGCTGCCTGCCTCAGTTCCTACACAATCTCTCTGGCACGGTTTCCTTCCATTGTCTTTACTAGACCTTAACCTACAGATTCTGTCTCCTCTGCATCTCCCCTCCCTCCCAGGTGCTCAGCGGTGACCTCACTGCAATGATAATTCCAGCTGAGAGAGAGCGGACACACAAGACCAGAGAGAGAGAGAGAGAGAGAGAGAGAGAGAGAGAGAGATGCACAGACCCTTACAGCCTCCCTCCAAGCAATTACAACAAAAATAACGCCCATGAATCACAGCTCATTAGTCCCCAGGAACGCAAATGCACAAGCCCCAGGAACTGCAAGTTTCTTCTGCACCACTGCCAACACCAAATTTCTTCCCAAGTCCCCATAGAAAGTTTGGCTCTGGGAAAGCCAAGGCTCCACTGGTTTGTACAGACTCCAGTTCTCCCAGACCAGGCTACCAGGCATTAGCACATACCCCTTTGGCCACACTGGTAGGCAACAGAGAAGAAGCCTGGAGGCCAGTAAGTAACCTGAGGGCCCTTCAGTGGTACAATAGTTGTCTCTTGTCCCTGACAAAGGGAAGGAGACTACCAAGCCTGTCCAAAACACAGTCCTGTCCCCCCCAGAAGTCTTTTGCTAAGGATCCCTCCTCCCTCTGAGGTCTTCTCTTCCCAAAGTCAGAAAGAAGATTCACTCTTCAACAAAACCC
Organism: Alexandromys fortis; assembly: GCF_014885135.2. Classification (NCBI taxonomy): domain Eukaryota; kingdom Metazoa; phylum Chordata; class Mammalia; order Rodentia; family Cricetidae; genus Alexandromys; species Alexandromys fortis. Next base: position 3,119,438 of record NW_026067954.1, on the reverse strand, counting down.
TCCAGTGGAGAGGAAAGGGAGGTGGAGCACTTGGGTATATAGCACTTGCTCAGTACGCATTTAAAAATTAAAGAAAAGCCTCTTCTGCATGGGAGGGAGCATGGAGGAGTGGTTAGCAGGGGGAAAGAGAAGGCTGTATACAACCTCATTTTTTCAGGGAGAGGATAATCCCTACCAGGAATATACAGCTTTACAGGATACTCTTAATAATCAAATGGAAAACAATGGGGGGGGGGGAGGCAGGAAAGGGCGGTCCTAGCCCTATGGCGCAAGCCTGTACTTTCTAAATTACGATTCTTACCCCACCATTTTCTAGAGATTGGCTCCTCATTCCCCTCCTCCACTCCCCCAAAAGGGAAGACACCCCATGGCCACTCCCCCAGCTCGGGTTGGCAGAATGCCAGGGGCAAGGTGTATTTCAAAGGCTAAGCCTGGCCCTCTCTAGGGCAGGGCCTGGAGACCTCAGTCAGGGTGTCAGCTTGGCTCACATCAAAGGTGAACCAGCTCCAAGATGCAACCACAAGTGATTTTTATGAACCGTGCTCTGGCCTCTGCATCGCCTTTGATCTCAGGAGGGATTTACACACATTAATTAGGCCTCCCTACCACCCCTGTGAAGCAGCAACACATTCGATAGGCACCCAGGTAAACTGAGGTGCCACTGACTGGGCCAGGGGCCACCCAGGGAGCTGAACAACCTGGGTCCAGCTCCTATCCCCAGGGTTTCCATTCCCAAGCAGGCCACCAAGTTCTAAACCTCTTCCCTGGCACCGGCCAGGTTGAGCCAGTCTCTGGTGTCTAGAACCACCCCCAGCTATTCCCTAGCGTACAAAAGTCAAGTGGGCCAGATCTGCACCCACCCATCTAACACTCTACAATTGTAAATCTCTCAAATCAGAGTCTCATCTTCCACCACTATCTCCTGCTCCCCAGAGCTCAGTCTGGCAGACAGCAGAGCCCGGCCATCCCCATCTCCTCCACCACCATCTATTACCAAACACCTAATTAAGCCCAGGGATCTGTGGAAGACAGACACACATTCCCCTTCTCCCAGCAGGTCTAACAAAACTACAGCCTAGAGCCTGGGGAACTGTTAAGGTTCTTTCCAACTTAGTTCTGAGCTTCCCAGGTACTGCTTTCTAGAGTGACTGACAGAAGCAATAAGGAAATAAACGAACAAGTGACCTTAATCAAACTCATGTACAACTTAGTCTTAAAGAGACTCAATTAAGAGGGCCAGATCGCAGATCAAGATGCCAGGCGTTCTGCTAGGCTTAGAAGGCTGTTGCATGAAGAGGCCATCTCAGCAGCCAGTCCCCAGCCTCGGGGCAGCAGATACAGTGCTAACAGGAAGTGGTACCTTCAAGCATCCCAACTCTACAAAATGAGATCTAGGAACAAACAGCAAGTTCTTTTTCCTTGTGGGGGAAACGGGAACACCTTCATGCCTTGCCAAGCCCACAAGTCACAGCCACTTTGCCCTGAGGTCCAAGGCATGCCCAACACTCCCTGCAGGTAACTCTGTTTGGGCCAGCTTATATACAGAACCAGGCATAGACCTAGACCAGGTACTTCAAGAGGCTGCAGCCATCACAAACTGAGTTCCTAGTTCAACCTGCCAGAGCCTCCAAAGGCTCCCAGTTCAACTATACCAGATCCCAGTCCCTTCTAACAGAGATGTCAGAAAAGGGATCTCCTCAGCTGTGCTGTCTCATTAAGATTCTAACAGTTGTCCACAGTAAAACCTTATTTCCTGTTTCACCTCTGTAACCCAACACCAAACTCTTCAAACTCAGGCTGGGAAAGAATAACTGAATCCCCAGGTCCCAGCCCTTTCCCATACACGGGGTGGGGAGAAAAATGTGTGAGAGCAAAGCCCCCTGAATCTGTCTCCCTACAATACCCCTGAGTCACCACAACTAGCAAAACCTGCCCCCTAGACCAGTCCCTGAGCCTGCCGGGTCTGTCCTGACCACTCCTCTGCAGAGGCTTTTCTGCTACCCTCTCCTTGTTCTTCCTTACACAATGGTGCCTGCGTTTGGGTCCCTTTTCTTGCTTTGTGTTAGGCAAAACATTTGGGGTGAGTAACCAGCTGCCAGGGTTTCCGATTGGCAGGTTAATCACTTCCTATTGGCTGATCTGGGGAAGGTGGCTCCCCTCCTTGGAAATGGCACATTCCTGTCTTTGTGGCTTCTCTGTTTACACACATTTTGCTACCTAATGTCAACACTTGCTAATGAATAAATATATCACTCCACTCCCCGAAAATGAGGTCCTGGCCTGCCAGAATGACTGCTTAAATCTTGCAAACAGATTTACCCCGTATCTCGTCTGCAAACCCAAGAGCAAGTGGTCCTTCTTTCCTATGGAGTCTGGACTTCAGGGGAACATCTACCATAGCTGTCACCTCTAAGGCCACAGGGACTTCTCTTTCAGTTTAAGGTTAACTCCCCACATTTGAAAGATACAGAGGGAAAACAAAACCAGAGAGAGAGAGAGAGAGAGAGAGAGAGAGAGAGAGAGAACTGAAGGGGACCCCTGGCGAAGTAACCTCCTGGAATGATTTGACTCTTAAAGCCACAAACTCAAGCAAGCATGTTAGAGTCCTTAGAGTTTGCTAATGCCAGTTAAAGTTTGTTGCAAACAGAGAGCCAGTTATCTTGTCATTAATAACCATTTATCTGGTGTTTTGTAAATTGAAAGCAAAATATCACATACTCTGCAGGCCACCTAGTATGCAGGCACCAGGCAAGCAGCAAGGCCTCCCCAACTTGAGAGAACTGGTGCCATTTGTGGAGGGAGGGCTAGCCGGGCCTTCACTTACACTTCAGTAAGTATTTAATTTACTGACAATGTCCCCACAAAATTTTTTTGGGGGGGGGGGGGGGATAACAGCCAAAACTCATGGAGCAGAAGGTTCCAAGAGCTAACAACTAGTGCCTACCCCTTCGCTTTCCTTCTCCTTGGCAAAGCAAAGATGCAGTGTTGCATTTTTATAACCGCCACATAAAAAAAAAAAAAAAAAAAGGTTAACCCCGTTAAAACCGGGCTTTCAGGGACAGATTCTGTAATTCTTCCTGGGCAAGTAGGACGAGGGGCTTGTCCCTGCTGTCATCCCCAATCTGTTTTGCTGACCCCGTCCCCTGGCACTGTCAGCTCTACAGGGATGGGCCCTGGTGCTGCCAGCCAGAAGTTGAATGCAGACAACCACAATAGGGCTGGTGCCAGCATCAAATGGGCTTCTGCCCTGGCCCCCTGCCATCCAGTGACAAAGCAACAGGCAGGCAGACCGATGCTGAAAACTTTCATGGTCTCTCTACCAAGAATTCTGAGAAAACCCCAGGAGAAAACTGGGGCTGAACTGGGAGAGATAATCCCCTCTCAACTGGTCCCGTCTGAGGCTTCTGAACTATCGCTACCCACAGACTTTTCTGGCGCTCTCAAAGCTTCAGAATGTTTCCATCAACCTGTCCTATTTGGCTCCCAAGACATTCAATGGATTAAAAGCCTCCATGTGTTAAAGCTGAACTAACTTCCATCGCACGGTTCAAATGCATAAAAAGGGAACAAATTGTAAAATATGTCTGGGAAGGGGGGGAAGCTATCTTTATGGGGGGAAAATCCAATCACAACAACAGGGACAATCTACCAAACGTGCAACAGAAGAAACTGTAACTACCTTGAGCAAGCCATGCACCACCCCAGGCCCCAAGCTAGACCAGGGTTCTAAGAAAGGAAAAGACCTTTGAAAAACCATCTACTCACCAGTTGGTTTGAGAAAATCCATTGGGTATCTGGAGTAAGGAGGAGGGGGGGACTCTGAAATTAAAAAAGTAAGAGACTATAAAGACTGAGCCATGAGAAACAGAGATAGAAACTTATGATAACTCAGGCATTCTTTTAGCCCAACTGTTTGTCTTAGCTGTGGGGGTTGGAGGCAGGGCCGCGAGGCAGTGATTGCCTTGATATTTAGCTGTCAGATAAACAAAAGAGACCGCCTGGCGCCAGCCTCCGCGCTCCGCTCCTCCACGTCTGCGGCCGCCGCCGCGCTCAGCGGGCCGGGCTGGAAACCACCGGCTGGGCCAGGACTCCACCGGCGGGGCCGCATACAGAACAGTTTGCAGGGTGGGGGGCGCCCGGGGCTGCTTGGCGTCCTAGAAGTACAGAACCCGCTCCCCCGGCCGGACCCACCTCTACGAGCACAATTCACCTCCGCCCCCGCTGCTCAGCTTGGCACCCACGCGCCCAACTAGGGATTCCTACCCAGCCCACCCGAGAAAAAGCACTCTAAGTGTGCTGCTGAACTTGAAAGACTTGAGGGGAGCAGCGTACGCCCCTCTCCACCTTAAGCACAAAGATAAGATATGGCGAAAAGAGAAGACACGGAAGAGCTAGGAAGATAATATGGATAGTAACCTGTTCAAGGGTTCCAGCCACGAAGCGCAGGCCCCAGGGCAATTAAGAAGAGGGTCTGCAGGGGGCTGGGGTTCTAAGACCACTAATTGTACGCTTTTTCGGTGCAAAATAAAGGAAAAAGGAGAAGCCACCCAACTTCTCCAGTCCGTTTGTTCCTTCTCACCCTGAAGCTGGCACAGCTGAGAGTGGACACCCAATTCGGTCTCCATCCTACCACTGCCCCCAAACTCCAAAGCTGTGAGGCCAGGACAGTATCTGGGCCATTGTGCCCCACGTGACTGTCCTTATTTACTAAAGGAGAGGAGACGTTCCAGCTTTTATAGCTAGTTTCTCCCAGCCTTGCTTGGCGGGCTTGGAACAAATCCAACTCGGCCACACACCTCAACGCCTTTCCGGGTGCGGGGGAAGCGTGATCCCCACTTCGCTCTGTATTCCCTTACTGACCCGGAAATAGGTCTCATTTTCTGCAGCATGTCTGTTCACTATAAGCAGAAGCAGTATCCATGGGTCCTCCTCCGGAGGGTGGAGGGGAAGTGCGATAGAATATTGAAAGGGAACCCCAAGGAATATCCAAGCTTCCCCTTGTCCCTTCCCTGATTGAGTTCCCAGGTCTCCTCCAGAAGGGGGGGTTACACATACCCTCGGGCACTCTACCAGCACTTCCGCGCCAGAGGGGACGAATGGTGGGCACAGAACAACTTCTTACCTAGTTCGCAGAGTCGACTAAGGTGATGGGGGTTGCAGCACACCAGCTCGGGGTTGATCTTCCCGTAAGATTCACAGCAACACAGCCTCTTGACTTCCGAGGAATGCCTGAGATCCGGCCACCTGAACACTTTGCACAGCAGGAGGGGGAGCGAGTAGGTCGAGGGCGGCTGCGCGGGCTGCGTGCTGGCGGGCGCCCCCGGGCCCAGCCTGCAGTCCAGGCGGCCGGGCAGAAGGAGGCACGCGGTGCGCGTACCGCCGCGGGACTCCACGGCCTGGAGCAGCAGCTCCAACTGCCGCTCCTTGAGTTTCTTGAGCACCGAGTGCGTGAGCGCCTTCAGATCCGCCTCGGCGCCCCCGGCCGCCCCTGCACCCGACGTTGGGGGATGGGGATGGTGGTGACCTTTGGCACCTCGGACCGCCTTGCCCAGGCAGCAGCCAGCCCTGCCCGCGCCGCCACCAGCCCCATAAGCCCGGCCGTCCGTCGCCCCTTCTCCCCGCAGCTCGCCTCCGCCGCCGCCACCCCCCACGCCCTCCTCCTCGTCCTCGCCGCCGGGCGCACGGCTCCTCCAGAGACGCCGGACGAGCGTAGATCGTTTGGTCCTGAACATGCGGGGCGAGGAGGCAAGGAGAAAAGTCGTTTGCCGGCTAAGGAGCGAACATGACCTCCGCACACCATGAAGAAGTCGGGCGCCGAGTTGGGGCAGCAGGCGCAGGCGACAGCAGCAACAGCAGGGGCCCGGGCAGGAGCGGCGGCGGCCCGAGGGGCGCTCCGTGGCATGCGCCAGTCTCCCGGAGGCCGGGGCGCGCGCGGGGGCCCAGGGGCGCCCGCCGGGGATCGGGGGCCTGCGCTTCGGCTGCCCCACCCGGCGCGGCCCGCGCCCTGCGCGGCTCTCGGGCCCCGGCGCGCCCCGGAGGAACGCGGCCGCCGCTTCCCTGGGGGCGGCCGAGACTGCCCCGGTGGACGCCTCCCCCAAAAGAGGCCCCCCTACAGTGGCTTCCGAGTGTCGGGCTCGCCAGCCTCGGCTTCCTACATGGAAGATCCTCAGGGGCAAAAGAACGAAAGGCGTTAGGCTGAGCTACTGAAGGGAGAAAAAAGCCTCTTTCCCCCTTGCTAAGCAACTTAATTTGGGGGTGGGGAGAAGCAGGCAATTAAAAAAAAAAGCAAGCACACGATTTATTTTTTTCTTCTATATCCTTAGTAACCGGATCTCCTCGAATTCTGTGCACGCGAAGACTAGAGGGAGGGGGCCGTGTAGACTTCACCCCGCGTGAGACGTCTGTAGGGTCTCTCAAAAAAAAAAAAACCCAAAAACCAAATATGCAAAGCCCCCAGTGAAAAAACACAACACCTCCTCGCACCTCGGAGGTCTGGGGGCCACCGGATGAAGCCCGGGTTTAAAAGAGAAAATGTTTACAAAGTAGAACAAGATGTTCGAGGGGTGGGGAGGAAAAAAAAACGTATCCACGAGTTACATCCCCCTTTTTTTCCTTGCAGAACCCCACCGGTCTTCCTTTCCTTTTCTTCTGCCAAAAAAAAAAAATGTATTTCTTTTAATCCACAGAAAGGTCTGGCTAGGCTGCTTCAATCTTGCGTGTCTGGGTGTTTTAGAGTCTCTGGTCTTTCCTCCTGCGCTCCCGGGGGCCCAGGTCCTCGGCGGGGACTTCCTCGGCGCTGGGGAAGCAGGGACAGAAGATGCTGCGGCGGCGGCTGCGCCCCGGGGGGCTGTCAGCGCGGGGGAGGGCGGCGCGGCGGCAGGCTCTGGCGGGTCGCTAGCTCTAGCCCCCGAGGGCACAAGCAGCAGACTAGTATGGGGACCGCCGGTGCCCCTTCTCCTGGTCACGGGTGGCCGCCGAGGCTGCCCGCATGAGCTGCTGGCCCCGACCCGACTGTGGCGGCAGGAGGCCCGGGTGTCCTCTCGCTGCCTCTTCCTCCGAGACTCTCCTCGTCGCGCCCGGGAACCTCCTCGTCCCCCGTCCGCCCTCTCCTGGCGCTCGAGTCCTTCTGCCGCCGCTGGGGGCTCGCCGCGCCGCACTCAGGGACTCCGGGGCCGAGCGCTCGGCGGCGTGGCGCCGGCCGGCTGGCTGGCTGCGTCTCGAGCAGCTTTCTCCGGCGCGGCGAGCGGACCGAGCGAGGCGCCCGGCTGGCTCTGCTGGCGCAGCTCGGGAACAAGATCCTCTGAGCGCGGACCTGCGAGCGAGTGTGCCCGGAGCTCGCCGCCTCCCGCAAGGCCTCCCGCCTCCGCCCCCTTCCCTCCCCCCTATACCCCTCCCTCCCCCGCCCCCAGCCGCCGCCGCCTCCTTCCCGCCCCCCCCCACCCGTCCTCCGCTCGGCTGGTTCCACTGCGCAGTGGCGCGCCCGGCTCCGGCCTCGTCACGTGGCCGTCTAGACACCCTGTCGCTTTAAAAAAAAAAAAAAAGCGATTGTGTTTCGCAAACAACAGATCGGGTTTCTAAAAGCTATTTCAACCCCCCTCCCCGTTACCGCCACCCTCTCCCAGGTCTGCAGAGGGGTACCCATGGGCGGAGGGAGGTGGGAGGCCGAGATAGCCCCGGGGTCGGCGGAGACCCAGCGGGAGCAGGGGAGAAATCGGAAGAGCTGGAGGCTTGGAGCGGGCGAGTTTGGAAAGGAACGAGTCGGTCCGTGACCCGATTTAGACCAGCGGAGCTCGCCCCGGCGCTTCATTCATTCGATTTGTTTTAAGGCCCTGGCGGCGGATCCCTTGGAAAGGGGAGGCAAGCGCTGTCTGTTTCAAAGACATTTACACCGGCCAGGACAGAGGCCCTGGGAAGTGTGCGCTAGAGGGAACAGCCGGGCGGCCGAGGGCGGAGAGGCGGCGCGAATGTGACCTCAGCGGCCGCCGCGCTCCCTCCCGCCCTCTCCCGCTCCGGGCTCGGGTTTCTAGGACTGCCTGGAGAAGTGTGTCTTGTGCACAGCTCTGGAATGCATTTGGCAGGCTGACGAGCAGCGAGGGGCAGCATCCTGGAGGGAGGAGGGGTGCAGCTCGCCTGCGCGCCGCCGGCAGGTTTCCTCCCGGCCCGGAAGACCTCCGGCACCCGCCACTCAGCCTCCCGGCGCGGGAAGGTTACCCAGCGAGCAGACCTGTTTAGAGTTTTCATTCGCACGCCGGGCCTGTCGCTGCGCCCTGCTTGGCCTCGTGGCTTTCAAGGTGCTTAGGGTCAGAGTGTTTCGCCCTTGACCTCAGGTACCAGAGAAAGGTATCCCCAGATGCAGGTGACTGCTTAGAAGTAGGAAAGACGTTTGTCAAGCAAAGATCCTGGCTGCTGGTCTGAGAATAGTACCAGAGTGTTTACTGAGACCACTCGTTGGCATGGTGATACACTCATATTTACTGGGCTTTTAAAAAGTCGTGAAAGTGTGAAATTACGACTGTAATGAAACTCAGAGGGGGCTTAAAGAATTTTTACAAAAGGTTGAAAGTAATATTTATGTCTCTCCATCGGAATTATATGATTTGAACAGGGTAATTTTTAAATGCCCTCTCCATTCAGTAACAATACTTGATACATATTTAGAGGGCTGGAAGTATATAATTTAGTGGAGGTCCTGGGTTCAGTTCCTAACAACACACACACACACACAGAGTAGAAATCAACACTTAGAGTTGGGCATTCAGACCATTCTCCTACCCTACCAAAATCCTACGAATAAAAAAGAAAACCAACAGTTGTGGCCAAAGGATCCTCTCCCGGCTACCCGGCCCTAAGTTGTAGAGAGCAGACAGCAAAATGCCAAGAATATGGAACCATCAACAGGACAGAACAAGAGCAACACTTGGGAAGTGACTGGGTAGCAGAGTAACTTTGCTGAAAACTCAAGTGCAGCTTAATTGGAATTGTGTGTACACACTTTAAAGCCACAGTCAAAATGACCAAAGAAGGAATGGAGAAGAGATGAATTCACCATTGCAGGCAGGGAGTGACCAAAGAACTACCCCATCTAGGAAATGTGTGATGCAGTCACCTTAGGAAGGAATGGGAAGGGCTGGAGATGTGGCTCAGAGGTTAAGAGCACTCGCTGCTCTTCCAGGGGACCTGAGTTTGCTCCCCAATATCCACTTCTTTAGTTCCAGAAGAATCTGACCCCCCCTCTTCTGGTCTCCACACTGCATTCACACACGTGCGCACACACAAATCTTAGAAAGGCACAGGAAGACTTAAAAAACAAAACTGATTTCATGTTGGAGTTCTGCCCCTCACTGGGTGCAGCTTGTACTACCAGTGGTCCTCAGGTGAGATGCTGCTGTGGAAGATTTTTCTGAGGCTTTCTGAGGTAGTGTCGTGTTCTTACAGGGTCTTGCTTTCTCTCCGTGTTTTCTGGGTCTCACTAGACCAGGAAGGCTAAACCAGGCCACAAGGTGACAGGAAGAATTAAATAAACAGAAAGCAAGTGCCCTCCTTCTAATTAAGCTTTGTGGCCACACGGACAATCTGAAGAAATCTGGAACCGTGAGCGGCACTAATATCTCCGTGATGAAAGGCCTGAGTGTGTCCAAGGCAGATGGGTGTAATGGGTATCTCAGGAGGTTGAATCTGATGTCACAGCTTGTCTGGATGGAACGTGCATATACTTGCAGAGCTATGTTCCCATCTAGTGTAATTGTGGGTGTTTTAACTCAGGCGTCACCTCTATTTTGCCCTCTCTACACAGCTTTCCTCCTTGGTTTTACGACTTGACGTAGAAGCGGGTGGGATGCTGGGCAAGTGGCTGCAACGGCCAGTGCTTTATGGTTCCCTGGCATCCCCTGAATCTGTTAGCATCCCAGCCTTCTTGACAGCCAGCCCCACCCCATCACATTCTTACTCCTTCCCTTTCCAAGAAAGAAGCCAGAAGCCAGCAGTAGAGCTCTGCCTGGCTGGCAGGCCTAGAAAGGGAGGGCTCTCCTTTCGCTTCGCCTTCGCAAGTGGGACCCATAAGCGCCCGACTTCAGACTATCTGATCCTCTGTAGAAGAAAGTTAAGAGTCCAAGCTATTGTGAAGGAACTTGATAATAACTCTTTTTCTGGCAGAGAATGTGGAATAAAATATCTCATCTGCAGTTGTTTATTTCCTGTTGTGGCTTCTATTTCCATCTTTTAGTCACTTTGGTGATAGTAATCAAACCCTAATCATGGTGCAGCCACAAGTCACCAAGACTGAAATAGCAGACTTATGACAGACAAGGATGGAGACAGCTAAGGACCTGGCTATTAATCACCAATCCCTTGTTCACTGCCCATTGGCTAGGTGTCTGGAGAAGAGCTGAAGCAGAGAGATAGCGGCCTGTGCCTGAGGCCTCTGAGCAGCCAGAACCCCTAGATTCAGAGCAGCAAAGTGCACAGGAAGTGGCCGCAAAAAGAATAAACTCTCTGTATCTGTCGAGGAAAGACGTGGCTCACAGAAGGCCCTAATCTGAGCCAAATAGAGGACAAGAAGAGTCTCCCAAAACTCTTGACACCTCAAAACAAAGCAAAGGCAAAAACTCTCCTCTCTGGGAAAGACAAGATTCTGCCCCTTGATCCTTTTCTCATATTTTAGAGGTTCCGAGATGGAAGAGCAGTAACTCCACCGTGCCTCTGGGGGTGGGGTCAGGGTGAGGCAGGGACAGTTTTTCTTGCAAAAGCCAAAAGGGGAAACAATTGGAAAATATCAACATTTCTTGCACAATCGCTCCCCTAAAGAATGTGTGAGCGAGTCCTAAATCATTCTCAGCTGGCGGCGAGACAAGGGGAAGGGAAGTTACGAAAGGAAGACCGCCAGAGTGAGGCTGGTGTGGCGCTCAGCATTTCTTGCCTTATCTCGGGAAGAACACGAACTAAGTGAATGAAAACACGTCTAATTCACAATCAAATAAAGATGCCACAAGCCCTGACTCATCAAATATTCGAGCATTACAGGCGTACTGTCAGCCGGCCCAGAGCGTCTGCCAGGTATCTGTCCAAAGCACTCAGTTAGGTACTGAGTCTGGGGTGAGGATAACAAAATGGGTGCTTGTTGTAGCAACGAAGACAGAAATACGCAGAGAAAGTGGGGGTGAGAATAGACATTTAAATGCATAACCATGTAGAGATTCACTGCCCCTTCCCCCGCAAAACAGGCATCCAGATTGCTAATGGGCAGAAATGGGAGGGGAATCCATACATAGTATATAACTTTTTGCATTTCCTGAATTCTGAAGCATGGGAGCATGTTACTTATTCACAAATGCAGCTTTGTAAGCTGTTTTAATCCTTGCCTGCTTTTCTCATTTCCTGCAAATCGTGACTGACAGTCTTGTAGCAGAGGACCAGTTGGCCGGGTCCCATGCAGAAGCAATGCTGTAGATAGCGTCTCTCTCCATGGGTCAGTGTGCTAAAGGAAGGCCGATGACAGCAGACACCAGTGTTTCGTCACAGACAGCAAGGAAGGGTGGAGGCTGCCCCATCGTGACCCTGGCAAGAGTCAGCAAGGAAACCTGACAGCCCTAATCAGAAGTCATTCTGGAAACCACTCAGGGCCAGTGGCCTAACCGAGGCTGACGCGGCTAACAGAGAGTCAGGAAACTGCCCAATCAGAGAAAATGAGAGCTTTGCTGGGGGGGAGGGGGGCCAAACAAACAAACAAAAAGCAAACAAACAAACAAATAAACCAGAGTCATACAATTTTCTACTGACTTGTGCCAGGCTCTGGGTGAGATCTCTGGAGGGTGTCGGTGGGCGTAGGAAAACAGCTTCTGTCCTCAAGAAGTGAGGTGGGCAGGGCAGTGGTGGCACAGGCCTTTAACCCTAGCACTAGAGAGGCAGAGGCAGGTAGGTCTCTGTGAGTTCGAGGCCAGCCTGGTCTACAGTGTGAGTTCTAGGACTGGCTCCATAGCTACTGAGAAACCCTGTCTCAAAAAAACTAAAAAATAAAAAGGAGCGCACGACGGAGGAGCAGGTAGGAATAAGAAGCCAGCCTAGCCCCACAAAATGGTCAGAGCAGCCAGAGTGGAAACCTTGAGGCATGGGTAGGATGGGGGGAGCGCTGTGAGGGAAGTGTTGAAAGTACCAATGGTCCTAGCGAAAAGGAGGACAAGCAAGGCTAGGCTGTAGCTCAGTGTCCAGCACATGCAGGGCCTGGGTGAGGGTCCAAACACTGCAAGATTTAAAAAAATGTCAGAGTGGAGCCTAACCTAGGCGAACCCTGGTCTAGCCTGGTGTTATTCTGAATACTGTCAGTGCCCAGATGAACCCTGGTCTAGCCTGGTGTTGTTCTGAACACTGTCCTTGCCCAGATGAACCCTGGTCTAGCCTGGTGTTGTTCTGAACACTGTCCATGCCGCAGACAGGATCCTCACTAGGACCTCAAGCCGCACACAGATAGACTTGGAGGTTCTAGTCATGTGAGGCTATCAATTACCGTTTGTTAGTTTCCAATTTATGCCTGGTTCCCACCTTTCCTTTGCTGGATTCTAATCCAGTCGCTTAGGTGCTGGATTCTGTCTAGTGGGTGCTGCTGAAGATCTGAGCAAGGAAGCCTGATAATGGGGAACTGCAGTCTCTCTCCCCCTTTAGTAGGATGTGGCTGTGTCTAATGGCCCTGGCATCCAGTGGGACTTACTAGATGAGCCCAGGCTGGCCTCTAACACACAAGAGATCCACTTGCCCATGCCTTCCGAGTGCCGGGATTAAAGGGGTGTGCCACCACCGCCTGCCCAGTGAGTCCAGATTCTTTGGGATGGTTGCAGGTGATCCAGAGCAGTGGTTCTCAACCTTTGGGCTTCGACTGCTTTGGGGTCACATATCAGATATCCTGCATATCAGATATTTACATTATGATTCACAACAGTTGCAAAATTACAATTTTGAAGTAGAAACGAAATAATGTTCTGACTGGTGGGGAGGCGGTCACCACAACATGATGAACTGTATTAAAGGGCCACAGCTTTTGGAAAGGACAGGAAGGACCCCAACCCAATTCTGAAATTAACCACTTTCCTGTCGTTACTAACTACTGGGAGGCCTTTCGAGGAGCAGTTTCCGTTGTCTGCTGGCCTTCCTCCTCCAAACTCCCGAATTAACAATGTCCTGTGTGTGCCAGACCAGAAGCATCACTCAGACAACAAAGTGCTCCCCACAGGGTTCCTTGGTAGGGGCGCTGGCACCGCGAGAGCCCAAGTGTATGTAAACCGGTAGCATACAGATGCTAATCTCCGTGTTTATCACGGGCGAGGTCTGAGCCTCTGGTCTAACATTGCAGTGCTTAGGAAATGAATTGGTAATTGTCCCAGCCATAGGATAATGTAAAAGGAAGCCACTCTGTCTGGTGACTGGGATTTTGTTTGTGTGTGAGGTCTTACAATGACCAGTTACTATGAGATTTAAGGGAAGGCTGGTGTTTGAAATTGTGTGTATTTAAAAATATGACTGGGAAATCTTTTCCTGTTGCAAGAAGAGAAAGTTGAGTGAGAAAACCAGTGTGGCCTTAGTTCTTTTCTAGTATTTTTCGGGATCAGAAGGGTTTTCCTGCACCCCAGCAATAGCTCCATTGGTAATGATGAGAAGTGAGGAAGGGACCCTCACAGAGGAGGTACCCAAGATTCTCACTGCCCCCTGGACCAGTTCCTCCATCCCCTTTTCATTTGTTTTGAGGGCTTTCGCGGTTATACAGAATGATGTTATTGGGTCTCCTTAGTGCTTTGCAGACCAGAGGGTGAAGGATTAGAAGAACTGCACAAAATGGGAGTGACGGTGGCTGCAAAGGGTTATAAAGGGCACCAAACAACCGTCTGCAATCCAAACCCCATTGTTTATAGCCAAGTTCATGTAGTGCTGGGTGTTCTTCCAAAAACTGAAGTTATTTGTTATTTTAAACTTGTGTTTTCTATTTTATTGATGCATACATAATGGTCTGTAGCTGAGCAAACACAGACAGCTGAGAAGAAAGGTGTGGTCCCCTGGGTCCCAGGCACTCGCTTATCCCTGAGGCAGCTACTTGTACTTGAAGTTACTGGACTCAGACAGGGTTTCTATGTGTAGCCCTGACCACCCTGGAACTTGCTCTGTAGACTAGGCTGGCCTTGAACTTACAGAGATCCACCTCCCGGTCTCATGGGTGCTGGGATTAAAGGTGTGCACCTTAGCGGACTGGCTGATGCAGGACTCAGGATGAACACTGGGCCTTTACTTTGAACTTCAGTCCCACACAGCTATCAGCCTACTTGACCTTGCAAAGACATCTTAGTTCTGTCCCAGGTAAGCAGCCATCCTAGAAGCTCTTCTCTAGAAGAACCAAAGACCAAGAACAACCTCTGCCTCACCCTCCTTCACACACAGTGTCAGCTTTGAAGGATCTCTCAAGTCACGCTCATCCTGGGGCTTACACAGAACACAGCCAGGGTACCAACCCTCAGCACAGTGTCTGCTTTACTGTCTAGCCTTACTCGGAACTACATAGCTCTTCTGACCCCCGGGACCTGCTCATCAAAGATCTCACTGTAACACCACCCAAGTGGTCTTTGTCCACCATGAGAACAAAGACAGATTCTCTGCCTTGGCCATTAAAGTCCTAGTGGCCTGAATGCCTCCCCTATCCCAGGCACCTTAGTGTTCCTGCCTCAGTGCCAGAGCTGGGGGAGTGAGGGACAGTCGGTGACGGCACATGCTGTCCCAGCCTGGAGTGCTCTCTCCTTCCCCATGAATCTCTAGTCTTTGAGACTGGGTCAACCTTTTTTAACTGTGTATCCTCAGAATGCAGGTACAGCTGCCTTTATGGTCCCTCCCCGCTTCCTTTTTTTTTTTTTTTTGTTTTGTTTTGTTTTTTCGAGACAGGGTTTCTCTGTGGCTTTGGAGCCTGTCCTGGAACTAGCTCTGTAGACCAGGCTGGTCTCGAACTCACAGAGATCCGCCTGCCTCTGCCTCCCGAGTGCTGGGATTAAAGGCGTGCACCACCATCGCCCGGCCTCCCCGCTTCCTTTTAAGACAAGAATCTTGATTATGTAGCCCTTGCTATCCTAGAACTTTATGTAGACCAGGCTGACCTCGGACTTGCAGAGATCTGCTTGTCAGGGTCTAATATCTGCCATTCCCTGGACACCAACCATAAGCTTCATGAAGGGAAGGGCTGTGACCCAGTAGGTCCAGCTCTGTTAGACCCTCATAGCGCTCATTGTATGCTGAGCAAATGAATAGATGGTTTCTGGCAAAGAAGTCTGTCTTTTATTCTAAGTTAATGTCCTTTCTAGTTTGAAGAACTAATGTGCCCCATCGTCTGTGAGGTGAGGTGATAATAGATGACTGTTTTTAAAAATTGTTAATTTTGAATTTATTTTTGTGGGGTGTATGCATGCATGAGCATGTGTCTGTGGGTTCATGTGTCATGTATGACTCATGTGTGGAGGTCAGAGGACAACTTCCCATAGTCATTTTTCTCCATCCACCAAGATCTACCATGTGGGTTCTGTGCAACAAACTCGGGTGGTCAGGCTTGTTGGCCAGGACCTTTACCCATTGACCCATTTGGCAGGTCTTAGATGGTGTTTATTTACAGATCTATTCAGCAAAGTTAAATGCTGGCAACTATAGCCACACAGGTGGCACAGAGGCTAAGAGCCCTGACTGCTGTTCCGGAGGTCCTGGGGTCGAGAACAGCTGGCCGCTCTATGTAAATAATGGGGAAAAAAAAAAGCCTAAGTGCTGAAATTACAAGTATGAGCCACTATACGGAGATTGTTTTACTTACTTTTTTTTTTTTTTCTTTTGGAGGCAGGGATTCACTAAGTTGCCCAGGCTGAGCCTCTTACCTCTGCCTCAAGGGTACTTGAGGTTACAGACCTGTTCAATCAGGACAGGCTTGATATCTTGTAAATGACAATTAACCACAGCTGCAAGAGCTTTGAGACCTTGGATTTGGATGGGGGAGGCAGAGTGAGGGTGAGAATGATGTTCAGAAGTGGAGTGTGGAAGGCTGGAGAGACAGGAACAAGGTCCAGAGAGGAGTCTTCCGGGAAGTGGGCGAGCCAGTAGGTGAGTTGGCCTGCAGCCTACTAGCCTCACCTGGAGGCCATCAGGATGGGTGTGTCAGCGGAGGGCAGCAGTAGGGTGTGGAGAGGGCTTTCGTGACTGGATTCTGCAGCTCCTCGGAGGAGCATTCATCCTGGAAGATGGAACATGCTATCAAACCAGAAAACTGTGATTTCAGGGACAGCCCAGAGCGTACAGGAGGTCAAGTACCAACTTTGTCCCCAGAAGCTGTGTTACTTCCATCTCCCATTCGTTAAACAAGAGCAGCCACTCTCTGATGGAGGGAGCTCTGAGGATTTAATGAGCTGCTGTGTGAGGAGGTAGGAGAGGCTATTATCAAATCGTGACACAGAAAGACACCAGAGTGGGCAGAAGGCACCGGAAACTCAGCACAGGTTAGTCAGCCCCCCTCCCCCCCAGTCCTTTTCCTGTGCATTCCACCAAATGTGGATTGAAAATAATTTGGGGTGTTTTTATTTATATTTGTTTGTTTTGTTGGTTTTCCGAGACAGGGTTTCTCTGTGTAGCTCCGGTTGTCCTGGAAGCACTGGGTAGACCAGGCTGACCTTGAACTCACAGAAATCTGCCTACCTATGCCTACTGGGTGCTAGGATTAAAGGCGTGCGCCACCGCCGCCCAGCTTTATTTTTTATTTATTTAATTTTTAAAGTAGGTTGCGTCTCCTCTGAAAGATTAAAACATTCCATCCTGCTGGGAGCTCCTTAAGCCGGGGAGTAAACAACCAGAGAAAAACAGCTTTAAAAACTCCCTGAAACGGACCAGATTCAGTCAGTCCCTCCCTGCCAAAGTAAGTCCTAAAAGCTGGAGTGAGCTGCCTGGAAGGGGTTTACACCCACGGAGACTCCTGGAAAGGACCCTCTCCAGCCTGCTGAGCTCCCTGTGGGCTGTACACTCTGCTCCAGGCTCCCTGCTTTGAGAACTGTCATCCTTGCTGGAACAGGTTTTGAGCTATTTCTGGTCCTATAAGTAACCCTTCATCTTTATTCCTGTAAGTAACCCCAATAAAATTCATTGGTTCACCAAGTCGGATTCAGTGGTATCCATTCTGGGGCGAGTAGATGAGAGTTTTCTCATATAACAGCATGTATATGTGTGTGCGCACACACATATGCCACGACATGGAGGTCAGAGCACGGCTTTACGGAGCCAGTTCTCTGTTTCCCCTTAGCTGGGTTCTGTGAATAAAACTCAGGTTATCAGACCTGCATCGTTAGGGGCACCTTTACTGGCTGAACCTTCTTGCTTTGCCTGTATTAGGTGGGGTTAGGAAGCTGAGATAGGGTTCTGCTACGTAGACGTGACTGGCTTTGAACTCAAAACAAGTTAGAAGGAGAGAACTCCCAAAACTTATCCTCTCACCTCAACGCATTGACCATGGTTTACACACACACACACACACACACAGAGGCATGCACACGTATACACGCACATATATACACACACACAAAATCAATCAATAAACAAGTAAACAGAACAAAATAAAACAAACCACCAAGAAAATTAAAATGGCCCGGTAATAGTGGCACAGGCCTTTAATCCCAGCACTCAGGAGGCAAAGGAAGGCAGATCTTTTTGACCAGCCTGGTCTACAGCATGAGTTCCAGGACTCCAGGACAGCCAGGAATACACAGAGAAAACCTGTCTCAACAAACCAAAAACATAAAAAAAAGTAAGATAAAATGAAGTCTGCTGGGGATATAACTCTATTAGTAGAGTGCTTGGCTAGCAATGCACAGAACACTGTGTTTAGTCCCTAACCCTGCATTAAAGTCACTAGTAGACTCAGATAGTGGTAGCAGAGGTCTTTAATCCCAGCACTTGGGAGGGAGAGATGGGGGAAGGGGGGGGGGGTCTCAGTGAGTTCAAGGCCAGCCTGGTCTACAAAGTGAGTTCCAGAACTGCCGGGGCTGTTACACAGAGAAACCCAAGGAGAGAGAGAGAGAGAGAGAGAGAGAGAGAGAGAGAGAGAGAGAGAGAGAGAGTTAGTTCAAGGTCAGTCTGAACTCCCTGAGACTCTGTCTCAGACAAACATGGATGATAAAGAACACAAGAGGATATAGGGAGGCTAGGTACAGACCTTGAACTTGGGGGATGGGGGGTCCTAGACTCAAACTCCTCAGACACGGAGGGGTGATGCTCGCATAGTCCTGAGAGGTCTACTTTCCCAGGATGGTTATGAAAGACCTGGATAAATCCAGACCCCCTAGCAGGAAAAAATAAAGCCAAAAATCTAAGCAGGGAGAAAAGAATCAGAAATCTAGGATTTAGCCGGTTCAGTGACTGTGTTTCAGGAGCTAGCTGAAGATAAAGTTAGATTGTAATCTTGAGAATAATCTTGAGAAACAGGGAGTTTCCCCTTGTGATTATCATTGGTATTTTTGGAATACTGTGTTTCAGGAACTAGATGATTATGACCTTGAGAGTGATCTTGAGAGGCGTGGAGTTGCCCCCTTGTGACCGTCATTGGTATATTTGGAATTTTCTATGAAGCCCTCCCTACCCCTTTAGATTACTGGGCTGTGGTTCCTTCCCTTAAAAACCCCTTCTCCTGGTTACTCTTCCCCTGAGCAGTGTAGAGACCCCTGCTTCCTCTGCCCGCCCCACCTCATCTTATCAAACTATCTGCTGCGCTGCAGTCCTCAGGCTGAGCGATACCTGGAGCCTCCCTGACTGGACTGTACTCGGCCCAGTCCTTCCCTTCAACACTCCCCTTTTCCAAGTCACTACATTGCAAGGGATTAGGGCTATGTCTTCTGCAGGCTCCAAATGGGAGACACCCCTTAAGAACCCGTGTACCCAGAGCTACCATCCAAATGAATTTCTGTGGTTATCTGTCAAGCCAGAAGACTCCTCTCAGATACTCCACAGGAAGTCAGTACCTTGTGTTATCCGGGAAGGGTGTCCCACCTATTGCCCAGCCAGCCCAAGTGTCTCACTCTTGACTTGAACCAACTGTCTTCCAATGTACTCCACTGGCCTGAGAGAAAGAAAGGTTTAGAAGAGAAGCAAGTAAATCTCACCAAGCTGAACAGCTACTCTGCCCAGGAAACACTGCACAGAGGTGTGCTCTTTCTCCTCGAGACAGTGAAGGAAGTGTGTCAGGAGCCATTTCCCCCCTAAGAATCATTACAGGAATCATCCTGGGGAGTCTGCAGAGAACCTCACACCCATAATTATGTTCTATTGAGAAAACCTGCCCCACACTCAATTAAGCTGTTGATAGAGAGCTATCTGTTAGAGGAACCCGCCTCACATTCCAGCTATCCAGGGAACCAGGTGTGGCAACTTGTGACTTCCTGGCCTACTTCCTGACCAAGCTAAGTGACCGGAACCACGTGGCGAGATCCCGTACCCTGCCCCCCATTCCTTACTATATATAAGCAGCAACCATGACCCTAATAAACGGAGGCTTTGACAAAGTTGCTTGGCCTCCTTCTTCTGTCTTAGCTCACTCCCTTCCAGGTAGCGCCCCTCCGAGACCCTGGAATTACTGATTGCGGGTGGGTTACTAACCCCTAGACTGAGTAGCCCACCCAATGCAATCCACAGAAGTGGTCTGTGAGGGGTCGATTTCCATCTTTGAAGATAACATACTGTGATCCAGGTGGTGGTGGCACATGCCTTTAATCCCAGCACTCAGGAGGCAGAGGCAGGCAGATCTCTGTGAGCTCGAGGCCAGCCTGGTCTACAAGAGCTAGTTCCAGGACAGGCTCCAAAGCTACAGAGAAAGCCCCATCTTGAAAAACCTAAAAAAAAGAAAAAAAATAACATACTATAATATTTTATCTTTAAGGCAAGGTCTTTCTGTGTACGTAGCTTAGGTTGACTTGTAATTCTCTTACCTTCAAATACTTTAAAGTTGCAATCCTTCTGCCTCAGCCTTTGAGCACTTAGAATTTCAAGTACAAGCAGATTTGGCTGCTCCTAGATGTTTTTCGTCCTTTGTACATTCACAGGAACTTCCAGGCCAGCACTCAACATCTCAAGGGATGTTCTTCTCACATTAAAGGACCTGGCCTGCTGGTAAGCCAATGTGGCTGTCGGCCTTAATTAATATTTATTGCGTGTCCTATTGAGTGACTGTTAGTGTCGTGTGTCACATGGATACGATTTCTGTTCCCCTTCACCTCCAAGAATGCAAATTCCTGAGCAAGCCAGGTGGGCATACAGCTGAGCAATAGCGTGCTCCGTCCTGCACAAGGGACAAGTTTGCAGAACACAGAGGCAGATATGCACAGAAATCGAGTCCTGGGAATCACAGGATAGCTGTGCAATCTCCAGCAGGGAGCACCACGGCTAGGAGGCTATGTCTACACAGATGTGATTGACAGTTCACCCTGCTGGCTCCTACAGCTGGGACTGTAGAATCCCGGGGAGATCATGAAAGCGATTCCCTGAGAAAGTTTTTAACACAAATGCCATACGCTGGCTATAAATAAAACCTTTGCTTTATTTTTGTTTTTCAAGACAGGGTTTCTCAGTGTAGTCCTGGCTGTCCTGGAATTCAGTAGACCAGGCTGGCCTCAAAACCCTGCTTCTGCCTCCTGAGTGCTGGGATCAAAGGTGTGCACCAGAGGCAGGCAAATCTCTGTGAGTTCGAAGCCAGCCTAATCTACAGGGCGAGTTCCAGAACAGGCTCCAAAACTACAGAGAAACCTTGTCTCAAAAAAACAAAAAAAAATAAAAATAAAAAAATAAAGGCGTGCACCATCATCCCTTCTGCAAATAACATCTGGGTTGTCATTTTTGCCTCGACCTCACAGAGGTCCATCTACTTCTGCTTTCCTGAGTGCTGGGATTAAAGGTGTGCACCACCTTGCCCAACCTGGTAGACAATTGAATCAATAACCTTAAAAGATGTTTGCATGGAGAAACAAAATCTGGTGTATATACACATGCTGGAATATTATTCGACCCCAAAAAGGACTTTGAAAACATGGAACAATGCAGATACACCATGAAGACATTATACTAAATTAAACAAACCAGTTACAGAAGGACAAACAGTGTGGAGTTTCCTTTCATGAGGCTGTGAAGAGCAGAAAGAATAGATTTGGGAGGGGGACAGACTGTTATTTAGTATCTGTTTTAAAGTTTCAATTTTGTTTGTTGTGAAGTGGTTTGTCCAACAACTGGTATGTTTAATACCATTAGACTCCAGTTTACTTTAAAATGGCTAAAATAGTCAATTCTATGTCATATACATTTTACAATTAAAAATATACATATATATTGATTATTTATTTATTTATTTATTTT
>NW_026067954.1:3055583-3097773 GCF_014885135.2 Alexandromys fortis | reverse complement strand
ATATTCCCTGTTCCTATTCTAGTAGCCTGTCTAGGAATCTCCTCAAATGACGTAATTAAAAATGAGAACAATATGTTCGCATGTGGGGATTGACTTAATCTTATATTGACAAAAATGAGGAAAACCCAGGCAAAACCATGGCAGAAGGAGGAACTTACAGAGTTATCTTCAGTGAGAAGAGGCACGACGCCTCCATTGCCATGCCTACCCCAGGAGGTCAGGGAATGAACAGCAGGAACCACTAGCCGCATTTCAAACCATCTCCACATATGCATCTGGGTCTAGCTGCTGGGAAAACGGAAGCTTGGGAAACAGTGGGCATTCTGGGTGGTAGGGACCACAGAGCCCTGTTTATGATCTTCGTCTGCATCCTAGACTTTGGAGATGAACGTGCATTAATTACTTTTATGTTGGGAAAAGTGATAAATCAATTTTAAGAAAGCCGTCGGGCTTGCAGGAGCATCTCCGCTCCCAGCTGGATCTGGTCTGTTCGGGAAGTGGTTAGCACCCCAGGCGGCTTTAGAAGCACGTGCTTTGCATCACTCTCGGGACGGGTCAGGTCTGTGATGTCTGTTGGTGTCTGTAAAGCACCGGGGGCCACAGTGTGGGTGTTCATAATGAGTATTTGTGCTTAGGTAACTGCGGCCTAAAGTGCCTTCCTTTGCTTTGAGGAGTCTGGGGCATTGGCTGCTCTGCAATGGCTTCAGCAAGACCTTTTGAATATCTGCAGACGTGAGTGAGTACAGATCAGAAATGCTACAGACACAGGTCTGTTGTGTATTTCACATTTGCAGAGGATGTGGTTGACAAGAATGATTCACAGGGGTTAGCCAATATGTCAAAACAAAGTTGCGTGCCAAATACTTAGCAGTCCGTGTTTTTTTCTTGTTTAAGACATTAGCAGTTTGGCCGGGTGGTGGTGGGGCACGCCTTTAATCCTAGCACTTGGGAGGCAGAGGCAGGCGGATCTCTGTGAGTTTGAGACCAACCTGGTCTACAAGAGCTAGTTCCAGGACAGGCTCCAAAACCACAGAGAAACCCTGTCTCAAAAAACCAAAAAAAAAAAAAAAAAAAGACATTAGCAGTTTGATTGAAACAATATCTTATAATAGAAGAAAAGCTCTCATTTTTCAATAGTGACCAGAGTGACCAGTAAAGATAAGGTGTTCCCTCCCCACCCCAAAAATTCTACATACATATGATCAGGATGAAAAAAAACTTCTCCTCCTCCTCCACCTCCTCCTCCTCCTTCTTCTTTTTCTCCTTTTCCTTCTTCTTCTTCCTCCAAAGCAGGGTTTCTCTGTGTAGCCCTAGCTGTCCTGGAACTCACTCTATATATAGGCCAGGCTGGCCTTGAACTCACAGATCTGCCGGCCTTGTGGGGTGCAGCTGTGTCTCACTATCACCCACGTGAAAACTTCTATATATTAGGGAAAAGCTGAAAATCCCCCTATGAAGCTGTTAATCCTTTTCCATTTAAGGTATCGTGTAATTTGGTCCCAGCTGAAGCTCACACAAAAGTTAAGCAAGGGAGTTGGCCAGGCTGAGAGACCACAACTTAAGTTTAAATGAAAGATAAATACTAGGTATTTTGATAAATAAGAACCATGGGCAGGTATTAGGCCAACCAAATATTAAAAGTACTATAAAACTTTCATAATGTATGAGTTGGTCCATAGTTTTTAACTGGTACTTGCTCAGCGAGACTTGCAATAGAGCAGAGAAGCCAGAATACTTCAAACACATATGGTTTTTTGTCAAAGGTCAATGTATGGTCTTGGTAATTTCTGTAAGTTTATTTTCTGTTTTATTAATCTCTGTCCTTTTCATCATTGCCTTCTTTCTTTGGACTTAATGTTTTCTTAATTTTTATGTGTTATTAGTGTGTATGGTATATGATGGATGTGAGTGTGGGCATGTTTGGAGGTCAGAGGACAGCCTTCCAAAGTCAGCTCCCTCCTTCCACAGGCTCACCAGACTTGAATGGCAAGGGCTCTTACCTGCTGAGCCATCTTACTGGCCCTTAATGTGACCACACACACCCCCCCCCCCCCCCCCCCCCCCCCCGCCGCCAACTAATCTGAAATATTAAAATCACTAATTTCCAGCCTTCCTTCTTTTATAATGGAAATGAAGAATATACATTTTTCTTTTACATAATGTTAGGGACAGCCTTCCAGTCCTGGCATTTTCTAGGTCCACTATTGTTCCATTAACAACATTTCCACTTAGGTCATTAAAAATGGGCTTCTTTGTTCCCAAATATTTGAGGACATTTTCCAGCCTTCTCTTTGTATCTTAATTTCACAATGGTCAGAAAGTATATTCTGAATGGTTTTAAAATTTTGTGGCGGGGCTGGAGAGATGGCTCAGTGGTTAAGAGCATTGCCTGCTCTTCCAAAGTTCCTGAGTTCAATTCCCGGCAACCACATGGTGGCTCACAACCATCTGTAATGAGGTCTGGTGCCCTCTTCTGGCCTGCAGACATATACACAAACAGAATATGGTATACATAATAAATAAATAAATATTTAAAAAAAATTTGTGGCTACTAGTCACCTACAAAGATAGAATTTCAACCTGGCCATTTTGACTCATGTGTATGATCTTAGTACTCCAGAGGGAGAGGCAGGAGGATCGCAAGTTTAAAGCCAGCCTGGGCTAGATGGCAAGACCCAGTCTCAAATCAAAGCTGTATACAAATAAAATTAAAACTTGTATTTGTTTGATTGGGTGTGGGTATGATGCCACAGAAATGCATGGCACATGGATCAGCGGCAACTGTGTGAGGTTGCTTCCTCCTTCCCTGTACATGGGTTCCAGGAATGGAGTTGAGGTGGCCAGGCCCTGCACCTGCTGGGTCATCTCAGGGGCACTGTGAAAGCTGTGTGTTGTTTATAAAGCAGGCCTGTTGGCATCAGTAATTCTAGCAGCTACTCAGGAGGCAGAGGCAAGAGGATCAAAAGTTCATGGCCGCCTGTGCTACAGAATGAACCAGTTTCTTCTGGATAACTTAGAAGAGACTCTGTCTCAGAAATAAAATGTACCAGACTGGAGAGATGGCTCAACCATTAAGAGCACTTGCTGCCCTTGCAGAGGACAGGAGCTTGGTGCCAGTACCAGAAACTCCTGCAACTCCGGCTCCCGGGGATCTGATTCCTCTGGCTGCTGTGGCCTTCATCCTCACATGTACACACCTACACAGGATAGACATACATATCACACACACACATATGCATTTCACACACACATTACATACACAAACATCACATACATGCACACATCACACGCACATATACCACACACATTACATACACAAATATCACATGCATACACATCACACACATTACACTCACATAGATCACACATACAAACATCACATACACATTACATACACAGACATCACATTCACACACAAACATCACATACACATACATTACACACACAAATATCACACAACACCTTACATACACACATATCACACACACATTACATACACAGACATCCCATACAAACATCACACACATACATCACACATGCACACACATTACATATACACATACATATCACACATATACATTGCTCACACACATATCACATTCAGTGAGGAAAACAATAAAAAGGAAAAGGGGACCAGGGTATAACAATGTAGAGTGCTTGCCGACCACTTGGAAAGCCTTAGCTCCAGGCTCTAGCTCTGCCAAAGAAAAGAAAGTAGAAGACCATGTGGTTACAAGCACAAATTCTGGGGCCGGACGACCTAGATTTGAATCTTGGCTCTGTCGCTAACTAGCATTCTATCTCAATACTCTCCCTGATAAGGCGGGGGAAGAATAACAGCACTTTGGTCATTTCACCCTGAGATTAGTATGAAAATAAAGTAATAATATCATCAACATAAACACTTCTAAAAGTACTTGGCACATAGTAGGGGTCTCTAAGTGTATGCTTTAAAACAAATAGCAATCATTGGCCCGGGATTAAGTTTTTAGATTTAAATTTTGACTCTTTTGAGACCAGATCTTGTCGTATAGCCCACACGTGTTTTATCCAGTGCCAAAGCTTTCCCAAGCGCTTTGTACCACCATACCTAGGTACGATTATTATTAATGAAGTCGACCCAAAATCAGGAACAATCGACTCTTATGCCAGGAAACAGATGAGCTCACGTAGAATTAAAGATGAAACCTAAGATCCTGAAATAAGAGATGCTGGGAAGTCCCTTTCCTTAGGAACCCTGAACTGCTCAGGAAGAGTACCGGAGGGATCAATGGCGGATCGTTCAGTCCTGAGTAGACTTCCTTCAAGGAGTGTGGATTCCCTGCTTTCAAGGAAAGATCTTGTCTTGCAACTTTCCTGTTAAAAAAAGGACCTGCTCTGACTTCCTCCGCCTACTGGTCAAAAACTTTCTACAGTCTTTTTCAACTTCTGTCCTAGGGACTAAATGCTGTATTCTGTTCTGTGATCACCCGGAGACATGATTTCCAATTCTCCCCCATCATGGCTACTCTCCTTTGGGGACCTCCCTAGGTCAACAATCCTGTTGAAATCTAGCACCCAAATCCAGCTTTTGGGTCTGGAATGTTCTATGCTTGAGTATCAAATGAGCAAATGAATGCAGGAATGAATGATGTAATCTGGTCATGTGATTTGCTCTCCTCACTGAAATGTGAGGGAAACAGCCTGGCACCACTGTCCTCTTGTCTTTCCCACAGAAATGGAACCTGGCAGCACAGAGGTGTCCNCCCGCCAGCACAGCGGTCCCCCCCCCCCCCCCCCCCGCCCAGCCTGCCACAGTGGCTGCTGCTATTTTTTTTCATGCGGTTGTGTCATTGGTTGGGGGAGGGGAGGATAATCTACCTCCATCTTCCCCAACTGAGTTACAGACACCTGGAGAAAGGAAGATAGTAATCTTGCAGGCAGAACCACCAGGACCCAGAGGGGAGACCAGATCCTGCAACGCCCAGGTGTGATCTGGGAAGGTCACCTAACTACCAGGGATTCACTCTTTTTCTTTGTCTAATCTTGAAGACAGAGCCTCACATACGCTGGGCAAGCACTGTGCCTCTCAGCTACAGCACCAGTGACAAATGGCAACCTTAATTCAAGATGGAATTAATTCATCTTAATTCAAGAGCTCACATCTTTCCCTTCTCTTTCTTTCTTTCTTTCTTTCTTTCTTTCTTTCTTTCTTTCTTTCTTTCTTTCTTTCTTTTTCCTTTTCTTTTTTGCTTGTTTTTTTGGTTTTTCGAGACAGGGTTTCTCTGTGGTTTTGGAGCCTGTCCTGGAACTATGTCTTGTAGACAGGCTGGTCTCGAACTCACAGAGATCCGCCTGCCTCTGCCTCCCAAGTGCTGGGATTAAAGGCGTGCACCACCACCGCCCAGCTGTTTTTTGTTATTTTTGAGACAAGACCTCACTTTGTACATTATGTAGCCCTGGCTGGCCTGAAACTGCCGATGTAGGCCTGCCTGCCTGGCCTCAAATTCAGGGATCTGTTTGACTCTGCTGGCATTAAATGAATGTGCCACCACACAGGGCATTGTACCATCTCTACGGCTACATGCGGATTTATAATGCTTTAGGAAAAATAAGCTTCAAGTCAGTCAGAAACAAGAACTCTGAAGCCATTCTAGTGTGGTGTGTGTGTGTGGATGTGTATGTGTGTGGTGTGTGTGTGGTGTGGGGGTGGGGTGTGTGTGTGGTGTGTGTGTCTGCTGCCATAATCCTGGGTGTGGCAATTCAGCTGTGTCCTTCATCTTTTCATCTTTTCTTAGGGAGACTCAACTCTCGTCACCCACAGGCCTCAGGAGAAGTCATTGGAAACCCAAATAACTCCCAACAACGGCAGATGAAGAACTCGGATGTTTCTTTTGAACTCAGTCAAAAAAAAAATTACAAAATAAATTGGGAGTGGTTGGCACACACCTTTAATCCCCAGCATTTGAGAGGCAGAGGCAGGTGGATCTCTATGAGTTCAAGGCCAGCCTGGTCTACAGAGCGAGTTCCAGGACAGCTAGGGACACACAGGGAAAGCCTGCGTTGAATCCTCCCACCCTCAAAGAGAAAGAAACATCTGCATAAATTATTTGAAGTTATCTGTACCACCTGTGTTGAACTCCCCCCCCTCCGCAAAAAGAAACATCTGTATAAATTATTTGCATATTTGCATCATCTCTTCTTTCCTACTCATTGGTCTATTCAGTTGTTTCTTTGTGTCCGTAGGGATCCATTTCTGGGAATTTACGCCACACTTTGGACTGAGATTGATGTGCTGAATTGCTCCACTCTCTTTCAGACTGTCCCTTTGACATGCCCACCTCCTTTCCATTTCTGAGCACTTCCTCACTGTCTCTCGGAAAGGTGCTCCAGGCTCCCCACGAGTATTTCCTGCCCCAGCATTAGAATCAACCATTTATTCATGGAGTGGACTGGCAGGTTTGGTGCTCATGGCAGGAAGTCATCCGCCCTCATTATCTGGTACAAAGCGCTCATTTGCAAAGAATTTGGAATTCGGGGGTTTCTGGCGGGTGTGTGTGGGGGTGTTCTTCAGAATTTCATTTGTTTCTATGATTACAGTAGCTATGTAGTCCCCTTCAAGCCTTTGTCCCCTCACCCAAATAGAGTTTGCTTGAAGCCAATTTCTTCAGTCTGCACTCACTTCCCTTAGACTGTGATGTAGATCCACCCCAGATGAGTCAAGCCAGAAGGGGGATGAATCGGAGAGGCCCTCCGCCCCAAGGCTTCTGACCTCAAAGTCTGGAAATATGCTACTCAAAGAGGTAGATAGAAATACGCACGCGCACACACACACGCACACACGCACCCCCTACAACACCCCAAGAGGAAGTCAGCTGTCAAGGGTGTCCCCCCCCCCCCCCTGAGAAGCCCTGTTCAAAAGGGAAGCCGAGGGAAGCACTTGGTACTTGGGCAAGCCAGAAATGCAGGTCTGAGCTGGCCTGGGGTTTTCACGGAGGAGGAGCGAGTGCTTTAGAATGGGACCAATTAAAACTTTTTAAAGTAATTGTTCCCCTGTCTTCTTTCAAAGCCGAGCACTCTTTCATTCTTCCAGTCCATCATTTTAAATTAACCCCCCTGCTTCTCTCCCCTGCTCTCTCTGGCCCGTCACAGACGCGCTAATCGGTGGTCCTGCTTGTGCACAGTGCCAAGGGGGCCCTGACATCTGCTTTGCCTAGCACAACCACTGCGGGCTTGGTCTCCACTCCTCCACCAACTCCACCCCTGAGCAGAGGACAGGAAGGAGCCAGGCAGGTAAGCAGAGCACATGACTAGGTAGTAAAACCTCAGCGCTGCATCACCCAGGGGTGTCCACTTACTCAGTCTCCGGAGCCCTGGTGGTAGGGTGGTGGGGCCTCCTGGACAGGGCCATAAACTGTTTATGGCTCCCTGAAACGTGACACATCAAGTTGACCTCACCTATTCGCCTCCATTCTCTCTCTATGGAGTCCCTTTCTGGCTCCTATGGTGTCCCGCCCCCACGTCCCTTTGGGGTGGAATAGTACAAAGGTCCGAAGGTTCCCAAGTGGTGTGGAAAATAAAATTCTCCGTAGAGGTTTCCTCCTGGCGACAGGGTACTTCATAATTAATGGAACTGCCCAGTCGTGAAGGTTACCTTGACCCTGTCTACGCCATAAATATAACTGGAGCTAGGCACAGGGCACAGCATTCAGGAAAGCAAATTGCTTTCGTCTTCGTTATTTTTAATCTCACCTTCGTTTTGCTTCGCCGGAGTATCAGAACATCCTAGCGAAGGAAAACCCAGCCTCTGGTCTCAACCCCAAAGTTAGCTCCCGTGGCGGTTGTAGGTCTCCCACGGCGTTCACTTTCTTTTACTGGCAGGGAGGGCTCATGAGTCCCTGTGGCTCAGCCGGGTGGTGGCCACGGGGCCTGCAGACGCCTCTCTGCATCCAGGCGCTTCCCATAATGGAAGGCTTAGCTCCATTAAAAGTTATTTTGGGGAATCCCACAAGCCCACCAACATCCCCCCCAATGTGGAAATTTTATGTCAGGGAGTCCAAAATAAGGCATCAGTGTCTTAATAATTATCTCTGGAGTTCCACTCCAGACTAAACCCAGGCGAGGGATGCGGACTTAAAGGTTCTAGTGTTCTCCATACAGCAAGACTATTTTAAAATTTTAAGGAAATATTTAAGCCCCGCGGTCCACACGTCCACGCCGCCCCGCAGGTTAGACAGGGCGCGTGGGCTAACTCCCGGCCAGAGTAAGGAGACCCAGGTGACGGGCACAGCCCCGCCTCCTCCCAAACTCCCGGCTGCCGCCGCCGCACTCCAGTTCCACCGGAAGGGACAGGACCCCGCGGTGCCCGGCCTGCAGGCAGGTGCGAGGGGCGTTCCCCACGCAGACCGGAGGAGCAGGGGTGCGTCCCTTTGCAGCCTGGGGAGCTGCTCCGCGGCTCTGTGAGCTGCTCTCGGGAGCCCCAACGCGGGATGCGAGGGTGGTTAAGAGGGGCTGCTGTCCTCTCTGGCCGCAGGGCTCTGGATCGCGGTGCCAGGCTCCGAGCCAGACACTGAGGACGCGCGGCCTGTGACTCAGCCGCGAGGCGGAGGAGGGGGAGGCTGTGCGCGCGCCCTGGCTCGCGGGAGTGAGGAGCGCGCGGCCGGAGCCACGAGAGCGCGCTCGGAGCCGGCGCCAGGCGGGGACGAGGGCCCGGCCGTGAGCCGTCTGCCCGGCGCCGCGCTCCGCTCTCCCGCGCCGCCTCTCCGCGTGCGAGCCGCGGGTGGCGCAGGTAGTACCCGGGAGGTGACGCGGACGCGCGGGGCTCAGGTTCCAGCGCTCCGGCGGGATCCCGGCCTGGCGCAGCTCCGCGGCGGCCTCGCTCCGGTTCGTGCTCGGGGCGCAGCTGGAGGAAGTCGGGCCCGGCAGGCGCCGTGGCGTGGGGGCCGAGAGCGACGCGGGGAGGCGCCCGCGGCGGGGACTGGGCGGGCGGGGCGCGGGCCATACAGCCGCGGTGGCGGCGGCGGACCTGTAAACCTTAATGACAGCAATCTTGCCTGTCTGCGCCGCTGACTCACGCAGTGACCCAGCCTCCAGTCACCCGGCGGCCTCCCTCCCAGCCGCCCTCTGGCCTCAGTTTCCCCGACTGCGGAACAATGAGGCCACTGTCGTTATTCATTCCTGAGAGCCCATTCACACAGAGAGCACCGCCGCCTCCCCAGGGAAGGGACCGAGGCGTCCAGCTTTTAATTATCCGTGGTGGGGTTGGGGGCGGGGAGGGCCGAGCCGCGCTGGATAATTGAGCCCGGGGACTATTCCCAAGTCCTTCCCACTCAGTGCAGTTAAGTTTACCCCTTCCTCTCCTCTCCGGTGTGACTGCTTAAATGCAGTGCTGTGACTCACCACGTCGGCTTGGCAATTTGCGCTTTTTACAAATACTGTCTGTTTAATCAACTCTCAACTCCCAACAGACTGAGACACACCCCATGTGTGGTTCTAGGCCTGGCAGACGAGCCTGTGGAATTCACGGGCTCCCTGACCTCCCCTTGGAAATCCATAGGTTCAAAGTGCTTGCATTGGTAAGACAAATCTCACATGTAAAAGAAACTAGACATAAAAGAGTACTTGCTGAACAAAGCTTGTTACTAAAACCCTAAGCAGAGGGTTTGGTGGCACCTGCCTAATCCCAGCACTCCAGGAGGCAGAGGCAGGAGGTTCTCTGTCAGTTTGAGGCTAGCTACAGAGTGAGACCGTATTGTAGAAAAATGAATAAATAATAAATAAAACCCTAGAAAATATGAACCCCATCCTCCTCTACCAGAAGCATTGGTTGTCTGCAGGGAGACTGAGGTGGACGGGATGATAGAAAAGTCCCACAACCTGATTGAAGTGATTATGAAGACAGAAACTCTGGCCTGTTGCCTAGCAGCTGGGAGGGCTCTTCTATGCCCAAGGCCAGAGCTAAACTTAAACTTCACTGAAGTTCCCCAGGTGGTTAAGGCCTCAGGAGTTGAGCTGAGCCTTTTGTATCTTAACATTTGAGGTCACATTGAGAGAAATAAAGTTACACCCACACTTCTTGGCACAGGCAGGAGAGACTTTTTTATTATTATTTTGCCAGACATAGTGGACACACCTTTAATCCCAGCACTTGGGAGACAGTGGCAGGTGGATCTCTGCGAGTTCCACGCCAGCCTTCTCTGCATAGTGAATTTCAGGATAGCTTGGGCTATGCAGTGTCTCAAATTTTTAAAAAAATTTTTATGTGTATGAGTTTAACTGCTTCTGTGTATATATGTCACACGTGTGAGCAGTGTACTGGGAGACCAGAAGAAGGTATCAGGTCCCCTGGAACTGGGGTTACAGAGATTGTGAGAAGCCATGAGGGTGCTGGGACCCCAACCCAGGTCCTCTGCTCTCTCCTCCCCTCCCCAACCATGTTACTATTAATGTCCCCATTTTAGGAGAGGAAGCAAAGCCAAGGAGATAAAGCCTACACTTACCTGCAAAGACCACTAAAAGGGTCTGTTTATTGGCCTGGGTGAACTCTTGAGGTTTTATTGCTATATTGGTGACCCCGAGGCTTGAGCATGACAACCAGCAGCAGCTTGGGAGACCCTGAGGACCAGATTAGAATCCTGCCCTCCCTAGTGTGGAGGGCACACTTAGTGGTAGGAGCTAGCTAGGCCACATTAACCCCTTAGCCCAGCCTGCGTTTTTCACTATAGAGTAGTGGTGACGGGTGAGGAGCTGAGCTGGGTCTGGTTTAGGACAACCATGTCAGCTCTTACCTGCAACCTTGGACAGATGACTTCTTTGAAAGAGCCTCTGGCCTCTTCTGTCTAATGGGAGGATGCCTCTAAATCCCTCTGTGAGTTTGAGGCCGGCCTGCTCTTTATAGAGACTTCCCAGACAGCCAGGGCTGCACACACCCTGCCTCTAAAAGCAAAACAAAATGACTTCCTCCAGGTCCTGCCAACCTAGCCCTTGAAGGGGCATTTGAGGGCAAAGGTCCAGTTACTACCATGGATGGAAAGCAAGAAAAGAACCTATGAAGGGGCCCTAGTGACTATCACTGTATGACCTGCATAGGTCATGTCACTGGCAGGTGAGGCCAGTCTCTGACCATGGAGCAGATGGCCGTCCACCATCACTTAGGAGGGAGTCCTTGTCCCTTAGGAGGCCGCCTCTCTTGGCCTGACCCTGGAGACCATGGGCCTCACAGTTCCTCCTTCTTTCTAGGAAATTGTAGGTATCCATTAGGACCCAAGGGCCATTTCTGACTATGGGGGAATCAGCATATTAACTGACATCATCAGTTAGCAGGGAAGATGGGGCCACTGGGGCCTCTGAGAGGCACCCCATGTTCCTGTCTCTAGTGGGGGGATATCTTCATCTCTGCTTCCTTTTCCTCACTGATCAGAGGCTGAGGACATCTGGGGGTTTACAGCAGCAGAGTTCAGCACCTGTACTACATTCTCCATACATACTGCACACTTCACATGTATACAGCACATGTCATCTAATACAGTGCCTCCCAAATACACATACATGCCACACACCATACACGCACCAGAGAGACCGATGCACAGTGGGCAGGCTGTGTGCCACATGAGGGTACCCAGCTGAAAATAGTTCACAGGTGTCCCCCGGACAGGGATGGGCCACCTGGTCTACACAGAAATGCTGTTGCAGTGGCTTTAGCCCCATGACAGTAAGGTACAAGGGTAGGTCACCTGTCACCTGCCTCCAGCCCTCTGCAGTGTGAGATGGCCGGTCTCTGAGGACGTTCTAGCCTTTCCCACTAGAAGGCCATGTCCATGTGGGTTCCTCCAGACTCTCCCTGCTCTTCTACCCCTAGCTCTGGGTACCCACAAAGGGGATGGCTCAAGGCCTAGCTCAGTTCTTCCTGCTGAAACCCATACCTTTGGGTCCAGCCCTCGGTTCGCTACTGGAGGGGTAGAACGATCAAGTTTATATAGCCAAAGGGTTAGCCACGAGCCTTGCCGCACACTGGGAGCAGCTTGGGGAGAGGTGGGAGCCCGGAAAGGACCCTGATTTTCCAGGTAGAGGCATTCAGAAACTTCTTGGAGGAGGCGACGCTATAGCACAGCCTGCTCTTCTAGCCCCTGTGACCCACGGATGCTGAGTTGTGCCTCTTGTCACTGTAGAGAGAGGCCCAGGCTCGAGTTCCTACCTTGTACAAATGTCTCAGCTTCAAAAGCCCAGTCTGTGAAATAACATTTCATTTTTGCCTTTGCAAGAGCCTAGTTGAGAAGGCTAAGTTGAGAGGCTACTTCTGGGGCCAGGCAAGTGGCCTTTAGACGCCAGCCTTATCCTTTGGAGCTGACAAGTGTTGGTGAACTAGCACACTACACCTCTCTGGCCTGTGCAGCTCCCCCCAACACCAGGGACTGAGGGGCTCAGCATTTCCTTTAGTTAGACAACACTGGGTATGGTCGTGCTTCATAGTTGCTAGTATGTAATGGGACCTCACCCAACCAGCCAGGATGCACACGGCCTTGGCCTTAAACAAAGCATTTCATAACCTCCTGACCTTGAGGTCTTTTTTCTTCCTTTCGAGACAGGGTTTCTCGTGTAACCGCTGACCTTGACATCTTTATCAAGGAGAGGTGCTGGGCGGCAGGGGCGAAGGGTGGAGGTGTGTGTGTGTGCTGTAAGTAGACAAGGCAGCTATTCTTGGCCAGGAGTGGTACAGTGACAGGGAGGGACCTTGAGTGAGTGTGTGGGGTTACAGATGCCGGCCCGTCTCAGAGGTGGGAATGGCATGGAGTTTCTTCATGGGATGATAGAAATGGTCTGGTCCTGCTGATGATTGCGTGAATCTGCGAGTAGACTACAAAGTTGGTTGGTTACCCCCTGCCAATGAATTACCATGATTTATGTCTCAATAAAACTATTAATATTAAAACAAGCAAAGAGGGCCAGGGATGTCGAGTGCTTACCTAGCATGTACAACGCCTTGGGTTCTGTCCCTAGCACTGTATAAGCCCGATGTGGTGGTCTGTGATTTCCATCCTAGCACTAGGGAGGTGGAGGCAAAGGCGGGACGATCAGTTCTTAGGTCTTTGTCAGCTACATAGTGAGCTGGAGACCAGCCTGGGCTACAGCTTAATCCCCAGGATCTACAGGCTGGAAGGAAAGAACCCAACCAACTGCTGTAACTAGTTAAGCTGTTCTCTCTCTCTCTCTCTCTCTCTCTCTCTCTCTCCCTCTGTTTCTCTCAGACAGGGTCTTTGTCAGTGAACCTCATCCTTCATAATGCTGCGACCCTTTAATATAGTTCCTCGTGTTGTGGTGACCTCCAACCATAAAATTATTATTAGGTTTTCTCAAGACAGGGTTTCTCTGTGTAACAGCCTTGGCTGTCCTGGAACTCGCTCTGTAAACCAGGCTGGCCTTGGACTCACAGAGATCCACCTCCCACAGGCTAGGATTAAAGGCCTGTGCCACCACCGCCTGGCATAAAATTGTTTTGTTGCTACTCTATGTCTGTAATTTTACCACTGTTGTGAATTGTGATGCAAATACCTGTGTTTTCTGATAGTGTTAGGTGACCCCTGTGAAAAGGTTACTCCCCCCAAAGGGTCATGTTGAAAACCACTGTTTATGTAGCCCTGCTCATCTGCCACTTGTCATATAGACCAGGCTGGTCTCAAACTCCCAGAGATCCTCATGCCTCTGCCTGCCAGAGTGCTAGGATTAAAGGCGTGCGCCACCACGCCCAGTATTGTCCTTTGTCTTTCACTTACATACTGTGGTGTGTGAGCACACGCACACTTACACACATGCACACTCACACACAAATAAATATAAAAATAGTTAAAACAAATGGTCCTAATTAACTTTAATTGTCAACTTGACGTAGCGTAGAACTATGTGAGAAGAGAGCATTTATTGAGGAAATGCCTAATTCAGATCGACCTTGTGGGCACGTCTCTGGGGCTTGTCTAGATTGTGCACTGACACGTGAGGGTCCATCCCACTATGGGTGGTACTGTGGTGGTCCTGGGCTGTATAAAAAGCCGTCTGGGGGGCTGGAGAAATGATCCGTCCATCAGAACGGTGTGCTGCTTTTGCAAAGGACTGGAATCCAGAGCCCAGCACACCAGGCATGTAGGAACCACTTCTCACTCCAGCTTCAAGAGCTCTGACGTCTCTTCCGGGTTTCACGGGCACCTGTACTTACCTGCATACACACACACACACACACACACACACACACACACCATTAAAACAAACAAACAAACAAAACCCACAACTCTTAAAATAACTAAGAAAAGAAGCCTGGCTAAGCATGACCCAGAATACAGTGTCCCCCATAGTTTTCAGCTTTCCTTGATGATGGACCGTGATCGGGCAGCTAAAAAAACTCCCCACCCCTCTCAACCTGCTTTGGTCAAAGCGTTTTATCTCA
Organism: Alexandromys fortis; assembly: GCF_014885135.2. Lineage (NCBI taxonomy): Eukaryota > Metazoa > Chordata > Mammalia > Rodentia > Cricetidae > Alexandromys > Alexandromys fortis. The sequence continues at coordinate 3,083,360 of NW_026067954.1, read as the reverse complement.
GCAGCCAACATGGACCAAACTAGGGCAGAAATAAATATACATGGAATTCTTTCTGCCCAAGGAATTCATCATATTAGTGTGGAGCGCAGACCCAGGAGACCCTCTTGCTAGGGTGGGGACCGAAGCCAAGTCAACACCCCCACAGCACCACTCCAAGCCCGTGGACCACCCACAGACTGATAGCATGTTCTGCTTCCTTTGGGCCGGTGTGCACATCACAGCCTTCTTATTGTTCCTGCTGTCCTCTCTCCTTACTTTTGGATGTCTAGGCACCCTACTCAATATCATGTCCCCGCTGGGCTCTCAGTGCCCACCTTACTTCAGTACCACCATGCTTGACCCCCTGGCATTTTATTTAGTCGCTTGGGATCTTGGTTAGTTGGTTGTCTCTTTCTCCAGCTAAGCAGAGTTTCCCTGAAACTTTTTTTTTTCTTCCGAGACAGGGTTTCTCAGTGTAGCCCTGGCTATCCTAGAACTCGCTATGTAGACCAGGCTGGCCTCAAACTCACAAAGATCCACATGCCTCTGCCTCCTGAGTGCTGGGATTAGAGTGCGCCACCACTGCCCAGCTCCCTGAGCTATCTTGTACTTCGCTTGCTCTTAAAGCAACCAGGGTCTAAATAGATCATTAAGTTGATTTAAGCAGAGACACTTGAACTTAATTGAGGAATCCAAGCCTGGAATGCTCGCTCTCAAACTCAGGTACTGTTATTTTTTTACTGAGTCCTTCCTAACTACACTTTTTTTTTTTAAATCTTCAAAGTACTCAAATAAACTCACTGAATTAGAAGTAACTTTAAGCATTTTCTGAACATGGGACTAAAAGGAAATTAGAACCATGTTTTCCAAGTTTGGTGTTCCCAAAGGCAAGATTGGAAAGTCTAACTGTCCTTTGTTTTGTGGATGCCCTGTCCTTGTGCCATTTAGGGAGATCTGATGGATTCTTCTGGCAGCTGCCCTGGTACCGAAGCTAAGGATGGTGGTCTCTAGTTCATGAGTGGAACACCCTGGTCAAGGCCACAGGGGCCAGAGTAAAGGGGACTTGTTACAGCCCTGCCTGCCTCTTACTTCCCTTGTCTTGAGCTTCCATGGCAGGAAAGCCAGCTGCCTGCAGAATTCCCAAGGGAGTCACCATAAAAAGCTTATGGTATCAGACCTCCCTGGGTTATCTGCAGACGCTCTTGGGAAATAGTGGTTCTGGCTAAGATCTAAATTCCTATGAGCTTGTCGGTCGTCCCTTTCTTAAACTATAAACCAGCACCTGCCATTGGCTTTGTATTCCTGTGGGAGTCTCCAGTACAGACCCCTTGCCCTGCCAAGAGGACTGGGGCCAGGACATCTAATGCTTTTGCATCCTTAACACGTCTGAGGGTTCAGATACGATACCACTGAGTGCCTAGGAGGCGAGAGGACTTGGCCAGAAGATAAAGACTGAAAAACATGTTGGGAGCTTCCCCAAAGGATTGAACTAGACAGTCTCTTCTTCTTCTTCTTTTGTTTGTTTTTATTTAGCAATTCTTTTTTATTATTGATATTTATTGAGCTCTACATTCTTCTCTGCTCCCCTCCCTGCTTCTCCCCTCCCCCCCTTCAATCCTCCCCCAAGGTCCCCATGCTCCCAATTTACTCAGGAGATCTTGTCTTTTTATACTTTCTATTCTCATGTAGTTTATATCTATATAAGTCTCTCTTAGTGCCCTCATTGTTGTCTAAGTTCTCTGGGATTGTGGTATGTAGGCTGGTTTTCTTTGCTTTATGTTTAAAAACCACCTATGAGTGAGTACATGTGATAATTGCCTTTCTGTGTCTGGGTTACTTCACTCAAAATAATGTTTTTTTTTTCTTTTTTTTTTTTTTTGGTTTTTCAAGACAGGGTTTCTCTGTAGCCTTGGTGCCTGTCCCGGAACTAGCTCTTGTAGACAGGGCTGGCCTCGAACTCCCAGAGACAAAATAATGTTTTCTAGCTCCATCATTTTCCTGCAAAATTCAAGCTGTCGTTATTTTTTCTGCTGTGTAGTACTCCATTGTGTAAATGTACCACATTTTTTTTATTCATTCTTCTATCGAGGGGCATTTAGGTTGTTTCCAGGTTCTGGCTATGACAAAGCTGCTATGAACATAGTTGAGCACATGTCCTTGTGGCACGACTGAGCATCCTTTGGATACATACCCAAAAGTGGTATTACTGTGTTGAAATAGGAAGTGGCGGGGCTGCGTCCCCAACACCCCGGCCGCTTGGCTAGCTTATGCCCGAAATAACAACACACAAACTGTATTCATTTAAGAACTGCTTGGCCCATGAACTCTAGCTTCTTATTGGCTAGCTCTTACATATTGTTCTAACCCATTTCTAATAACGTGTGTAAGCACCCCAAGGTGCGCTTACCGGGAAGATTCTAACCTATGTCCATGTTGGGTCGAAAGCAGAGCATGGCGGCTCTGCTCCAGAGAGCAGATCTGTCGAGTCTCTCCGGAAGCAGAGCAGAGTCTGAGCTCACTTCCTCTTCCGCCCAGAATTCTATTCTGTTTACTTCTCCCACCAATGCTTTAACCTATGAGGCCAAGCAGTGTGTTTATTACTTAACCAATAAAATCAACAGATTGATATATGACACTCCCACATCATTACTGGGTCTTGAGGAAGGTTGTTTCCTAATTTTCTGAGAAATCACCACACTACCATCCAAAGGGGTTGTACCAGCTTGCATTCCCACCAGCAAAGCAGAAGTGTTCCCTTTTTCCCATAACCTGTCCAGCATAAGTTGTCATCAGTGTTTTTGATCTTGGCCATTTTTACAGGTGTTATAAGGAACGACAGTCTCTTCTTGCCTGGCACACAATAGGAGCTAAATCTCTGTTTCCTGGATGACCTGGATGAATACACATGGATGACAACTGGTCCATGAACAGCTTCTTGATGCAGCCTGGGAGGACCTGGCAGAGCCATTCAGGGTCACTGTGCTGTTCAGAAATGGCAGCCACTGGCTACCTGTGGCTGTATAAATGTAAATGAAGGAAGTTGAAGATGACCTTCCTGGGTTGCACTGGCCACCTCTGGAGTGCTCAGTAACTACGTGGAGTTCACTGCAGCCCTTCTGGTCTGCACTGGAGAATTATCTATGAGATCGTGTAGGGGTGGCTGGGGTGGGGAATACACAGAGTTTGTGGAATGGAGAAATGGGAGTGATTAAGAGGATGAGAAGAAAGAACAGAGGACAGGACAGAAGCCCCGAGACAGGAGACATTTGGTCTAGGGTCTGAACCCAGGAAGTAACTAAGCACTGAAGCCCTGAAGCCGACCCAGGGGCAGGGCCCACATCACTTCCTGTGTCCCAGGGTTGAAGGCCAGCCAGCGGAAGAGCTGTGTGTGGTGTGTCTTTACTCCCTGCCCAGTGGAAGGAGAAACCTGCAAGGTTTGTCTCCTTCAGAGCAGGTGCTATGCTCGGTTTCAACTGTAAACCTTGTCTGAGTCTCTGCTGATCCCCCTTGTCCAGTGACTTGTGGTTCCTCTGTGTGAATACCACCATTCCTTGGGCTTTGATGTCCCCTGACTTCAGAGTGCTGTGAAGGGAGAAAGGCCCCATGCTGTAGGTGGCTGAGTGCTCATCATTTTTGTCAGTTATTGTTGTAAGAGCCCTCTTGTTTGTTCCTGGCTGCACAGACTCGAAATAACCACACAGGAACTGTATTAATTAAATACAGTTACTGCTTAGCCCAGCTTTAGATTTTTTTTTTTTTTTTTTTTTTTTTTTTTTTTTTTTTTTTTTTTTTTTTTTTAGATTTTTTTTTTTTTTTTTTTTTTTTTTTTTTTTTTTTTTTTTTTTTTGAGATAGGGTTTCTTTGTAGCTTTGGAGCCTGTCCTGGAACTAGCTCTTGTAGACCAGGCTGGCCTCGAACTCACAAAGATCCGCCTGCCTTTGGCTCCGGGTGCTGGGATTAAAGGCATGTGCCACCACTGCCTGGCTTAGCTCTAGATTCTTATTGGGCTAGCTCTTACATCTTAATTTAACCCATTTCTATTAATCTGTGTCTCACCATGTGGCTATGGCTTACCAGCAAGGTTCTGGCTTGTCTGTCCCTGGTGGTGGCAACATGGCGTCTCCTGACTCCGCCTTCTTTCTTCCAGCATTTAGTTTAGTTTTTCTGGCCTAACTCTGTTCTGCCCTGCTATAGGCCCAAGCCGGCTTCTTTATTCATTAACCAATAAAGGCAACACATATACAGAAGGACTTCCCACACCATTTCCTCTTTTATGTTTAAATAAAAAGGAAGGTTTTAACTTTAACATAGTAAAATTACGTATAACAAAACAGGTATCAAGCAAGAATTACAGTTGCAGCATTTATATCTATTTTATCTTTTATCATAACTAAGGAAAACTATAATCATAACTATTCTTCAGCTCCATCAAAGACTTCAGAAGGATATAATATTACCTAAGTAAACAGGAAGTGCATTGTAAGCAACTTCCAAAACTCTAGCATTGACAGAGACATCTCACTACCCGGACAGTCACCCAAAGTTCTTCTGTACCATTGGGGCATCCATTTTCAGCCTACAGGCCCATAGTGTCTTGCAGACTTTTCCATGAAACAGGAAATTTCAAAGACAATTCTGCCTATATTGGCAGTTTGTCAGTTGCATTTTTCTGTGTCCTACAGAATGTCTAGCAGACTCTTTCATGAAGCAGGAACCCCAAAGGATTGTCTCAACCTTTAGGCAAGTTCAGCAGTCATTTCTCTGTGGGTCCTGCATATCCAGTTTATACAGCCTAGCATCAAGCAGTCCAGGCAAGAGCAGTTTCTTGCCCAAATGGCTAACCAATGCCATAAGGAGCCTCTTCAGTGTCCATCATCTTCTTGAAGAAGATTGGTGCTGCCAGGAGCAGACGTGTCTCACTGTCATGAAAAGTCCTAAGTTCTTAAAACACTTAAAATGCCATATTTTAAAGTTCTCTAAAAGATTTGAAGAGTACCTATTTAACTGAAATATATCCCTATGTCTAGAAAACCTAACTAACATGACTACAAGCTTGATTATTATAAATGACTATCTACTAACCTGTATTTCTTAATTAATTATACATTACATTTTTAAATGAGCTGTACAAACACAATACCTTAATCAAGAGCAAAAATATACACATATAACAAAATCGACCTTAAATTTGTATCAATAGACCAAGATACATACCAATGCAAAGTATTCATATCTATAGCATATCCCTCTTTAAATGTAAACAAACATTTATAAATAATATTTGGGAATTTGAGTGTAGTTGTCTCCAAACTGCTTCCTGCTCTTTGTTGGATGAAGTAATTTTTGGGGGTATTCATAACAACCTTTTGGGTGGTCTTAGTCCATCAAGTCAATTAATATGGAAGAAATCCACAGGTTCTCTTCCTCTGTGGAAACAAAAGAAGAACCTCTTTTTCAAAGCAACCAATCCTTAGACCCAAATTTTGGAATCAAGATATTTTTAAAGTATATACGTTGGTTTAGCTTAGCAGCCCATACAATGAAATGTCTCTCTGTACTTAGCTTCTTCACAGTCAAAAAATTCAAAGAAAACACAATAATATACATAATCCAGACTCTCTGTGTATTTTTCATCTTTACATGGCTTATTTTTTTAATTTTAATTTCTTTATGACTGTCTTACTCTGTCTCTTTAAAGGCTTTGTTTTTTTTTAAACTATTTACTTCTTTTTACAACTCTCTATACTCTTTTATTCTCTCTCCCAAGCCTACGTACATTTATCCAACACTGTGACCCATTCAGAGGTCTTTTTTATTTGAATCTGTCTTTATTGGGTATCTGTAATTATTTTCTGACCAGAAGAGCCCCCCCTTTTTTTTAAATGCTAAGTGGGCATGGCTCGGGCCAACATGGCCCTGCCTGCTTGCTCCTCCCAGCCCAACATGTTTGGAGGTCCAGTCACTGCCCCTGAGAGCCATTCTCTCTGCCCCAGATCCAGGGTCCGGTTGCAGCAGGTCTGTGTTACCGTTAAGCAAGTTGTAGCTCTCTGCTGACAAGCCCCATTTAAATGCTCTGTAGCTGGACCTCCCCAAAGAGTCAGTGCCATTTGTGCTGGTGAACCAGGATGCCACTGTTTTGAAACCACATGGTTCCCCGCCCCCCTTGCTACTGCTGAATCAGGAAGACCTCTCTTATAGAAGCTGCAGCACGCCGTTATTTTCCCTTCTGGCACCTTTATTCATCAGGAAATTTGAATATTGCTGTACAATGGTGGTTAGAATTGTACCATGTTGTGATATTTTGTGATCTCACAAATAAGGCTTGTATAAAGATCAGAGTGGAGCTAAGCCACTAGTTAGCCACAGAGACCAGGCAGTGGTGGCACACACCTTTAATTTCAGAACTCGGGAGACAGGCAGACAGATCTTTGTGAATTCAAGGCTTCCCAGGGCTACACAAGATTGAATCTGTCTAAAAGAAAAACACCTCACTCAAAGGTGATCCCAGCACTTGGGACCATGTGCCTTTAATCCCAGGACTAGGGAGGTGGAGACAGGAGTGATATGGCTGGGCAGAGGAGGAACTATGAGGCCAGAGGAGACGAGAGCTCAGATGCAGTCTGAGGATTAGGGGATTCAGAAAGAGATTTAGTTTGAGGTTTTGTAGAGACCTCCTTTGGTCTGAGCACTGGTAGAGGTTAGAACTCTCTAGTGGCTGGCCGCTCTGCTTCTCTCATCTTCAGCATTAACCCCTATATCTGACTCTGGGTTTTTATTATTAATACCAATTAGAATTCGTGCTACGGTACAGAAAGTAAGAGTTTAATGGCTTCACTAAAGCTCTCCAATAAACAAGGTATTTGTCCTGTAGAACAGCAGGATTTGAATCTTTTTATTTTTCCTGTTTAAGCTGTGTTCCTGGGGTGGGGTGGTGGTGGCTTAGACACACGGAATTTTGACTAGTTGACATGTTTGACTAGTTGTCCATCTAGTTTCTAAGAGAGTGAGCTCTTGCTTCCACACACTCTAAACCGTCCATGATGCACTGCTTCTAAAGTGAGGGCAGAGTTACACTACATGTGATGCCTTCTGCCCTCCTTTCCCTTCTTTCTTCTTCTTAAACAACATGGCCCCTCCGGTTTTCCCTCTACATCCAGCTACCAGTCCCAGCTGTGAGGTCTTTCGTAGTTTTGGAGAGCTGCAGTTGGCTTCACCAGGGGGCGAGCAGCCAGTCCCACTCCCCAGGGGTAGGCTGTGGGGACGCGCCTGTTCTTAGGCTCAGCGGCTGCCTTCTCAAGCAGAGCATTTTTGTGGGTTTTGTTTGTTTGTTTTGGTTTTGTTTTTTTGCTTCATTGAGCATCTTGCTCAGTGGCCCGGGCTATTCTGGAACTCTCCATCATCCACCTGCTTAGCCTCACCTGTTGGGATTCTGCCCAGCTCCCCGTGGGGTTTAATCACCGGTGAATGCCTGTCTCCTGGTTTCCGGCTGCCTTTACCCGGCATCACTTTCTTCACTTTTCCCTCCCAGCCCTTCCTCCCTTGTCCTGTCTGTAAAGGTCTGTTCCATTTGACTGGCCTTGTCACTTCGACTCCCTATTGCTTATATGCGGACCCGAATATTTTTCTGGCCTTATGGTCACTCCAGAAGCCTGCGGCACCCGGGGCCCGGTAGCAAATTCCAGTGTGGGAGGCCCTCTAGGAACCTGGAGCACCAGAGAGTGGGGTAGGCCGAACCCCAAAGATTACTACTATTTCTCACAAACTAGACAATCCAGTACCTGCTGGTTTGGAGAAAAAAAGAAATCAGCTTTTTCTGCAGGTCCCCCTACCCGCCCTCCCATTTTTTTCCTTCCTTAACCAAATACGCTCTGTTTTCCTCTCTCCACACCGGAAACTCTACTCACAGACTTTTAAACGGGCCTAACTGGGGCAAGGAAGCTGATTGGCTGGGAAAGAAATCCTCACTAGTCCATATCCCACTGCGCAGACAAGCAATAGAAGGGCCCTTGGGGCTCCAGGCGGCAGAAGACGCGACAAGCCACAACGTATTTATTTTCTGTGGTTTTGCTTTGGCCTCAGCAGACGGCATTTTTATTGAATCTAGCCCCCAAACTGCTGGGATCAGGACTTGTTTGGCTACTCAAGGAGAAATAAGTGTTCCATGGGGGAAGAAAAGCTGCCCTTTCCCGCCCCCCTCTTGAGTCCCTCCCCCATTTCCACCCTCCCCACGTGGTTGCCTTCAGTAAACGTTTTCCAGAATCTGTTCATATTGAGAGAGTCCTGTTTTTCTAAAAAGCCTAATAGGCTGACTCCATGCTGTCCCTCTGGGCCTGGGGTTGGTGGTCTCTGGTCTTCCCCGTCACCCCCAGCTGTGCTCAGGGGAGGAGTCTGCTCCATTCTCCCAGTCCCTTAGGAAGACAACTTCTTGGTAGCCTGCTTAGCCTTCCCCAGGCATGGGCTTTGCCTGGCAGGGCCAAGGTAACACTCAGGCTGAACTCTCCAGTGGAGGTTCTGGATAAAGCAGGGGTCTCCTCAAGGGGACCTTCCGGCTGCACCCCAAAGCTATGGACCGGCCACCAAGCGCCATTGGTTCCATCCACTGCCTGTAGCCAGCAGAGGATCTGGGTTCTGGGGGACACCCTAGCTCCTGGCCGTTCCAGCTTGTTTATTCTCGGCTCCCACACACTTGCTTTTCCGCGTTGTGACTGCCCTCAGAACCTGACCTAGGAATTACATGGGCCAGCTCCTATGACTTACTCATCTGTTCACTCAACAACTTGCCAACAGATGGAGGAAGACCAAGGACCAGAGGGAGCACTCTCCTCCAAATCTCTCAAGTTCTTCCCAACCAGAGATCAGAGGGGAAGAATTAGCCTACCTCCGAAGGTCTGCCCTTGTTTTGGTAGGAGACTGGGGAGAGGTGGCTCTCAGGAGGATCTTGACAGGGGTAGGGTTGGTGGTGACCCTCCAGTTTGGGTTACCTTTCAGCTGGAGAAGCGGGGAGAGACAGCCTCTCTGGACTAAGGTGCAGTGTGTGCGGAAAAGCCAAGCCAGGGCAGGCTGATTAGTTGTTTATGATGGAACGAGGACCCTCACTTTCTGGGAAGCCTCCTCCCCTGAATGTGGCACCTCCTCAGACGTGGGCTGTGGCTTCAGAGATCTGTTTTATGGACGAAAGCCAGGAGGTCGGGACTGGTAGCTGGTTCCTTAGTTTTCTCGTCCGGAATGGGCTGAAGGACCAGCACCGCCTTATCTCTTTAAGGCAGGGGCTTACTGTGGGGCTATGAGTAATGAAGGATCTGGCTTCAGAGTGGGGGAGGTAGACTGGGCCCCAAGCCCAGTCTCTAGAGAGCCCCTCACTCCCTCTCTGGCCTGCCAAATTCCTCAGAGTCCAGTAGATAAGATCAGCCTTCCTACTACCCAAAGGTCCTTGGCTTCCAAGCCTTTTTTTTTTTTTTTCCCTTCTCTTCCTCCTCCTCCTCCTCCTCCTTTCCCAGGCCTGGGGACTGAACCCAGGACCAAGCAACTGTCTGTCACAGAACTGCACCCTCTGTAGTCTAGGGCCTCAAATCCTTAGCCAGCTCAAGCCTCCTTTAGTTAGTTGCCACGAAGGCTGGCCTTCCAGGATGAGGGTTTTAACATTCTAGTTGAAATGCTGGAGTAAGCCTAGGAGAAGCTGCCGTTTGGAGACAGCCCCATCCCCGAACTGTTGGCGCTAGTGATAGAGCCCGCCCCCTTTTAGCTCCCTATCACTCTCGGTTTTCACAATCCTTTAACTCTAAAGCAAGTGTGTGGGTGCCCACCACGGTGACAGGCTGGGAGGAGAGGAAGGACAGGCGGGACAGGATAACTTGAGGGAGCTGGTCCTGTCCTGCTCATCCAAGCCTTCATTCCCACAGCCGCATCCTGGCTCCAGCTCAGAGTGGCTTGGCCATATGACCAGACTCCTACCTTCTGCCCTTCCAGGCCTCATCTTTCTTCTGCCAGCTTTAAGGCTTACCCACCTTGTCTTGTAGCACGAGAATTAAAAACCCAGAGACAGATATTAGGATTCAAACTGAAGATCAGAAAGGCAAAGCAGCCAAGCCACTAGAGAGATCTTACCTTAAGGCTCAGACAAACAAAGGGGAGATCCTGCAATGGTCTCCACCAACCTCAGCCTCTGCTCTCCTCTGAATTCTTGTCTTTTCCCCTTTCTATTCCTCTCTCTGCTCAGCCATATCACTGTCTCCACCTCCCTAGTGCTGGTATTAAAGACGTGTGATCCCAAGTGCTGGGATTACCTTCACGTGAGCTCTGTTTCTCTTTTAAACAGATTGTGTAGCCCAGGGTGTCCTTGAACTCACAGAGTTCCGTCTGCCTCTGTCTCCTGAGTCCTGGGATTAAAGGTGTGTGCCACCACTGCCTGGCCTGTGTGGCTGACCAGTGCGGACTGCTTTGCCCTCAGATCTTCAGGCAAACTTTATTTATTAAAACACAAATAATATACCACTCTAATATCTGACTCCTCATACGTCCAGTTTGAGCCATTAGCATGGCGGCAGCAGAGTCTGCAAACACCCATGACCATCCTCCTCTGTGAGCTTAGAGGGCAGTGCTTCCCCTCCTTGTGAGCAGGGCACAATCGAGGCCCAGTGTTTGTGGATTGTTCCCAGGATGGAGCCTGGTGGTAGAGCCTGGTGGTAGAGCCTTGCTTAGTACGTGCAAAGCCCTGGGCAAAACCCTCATATCACACACAGGATGGGTGGGGGGCAGGAAGCCAAGAGTTCGATCTCAGACCTGGGTTCTAAACTTGATTGTTCTCTGTGACCGTGTGAAAGTTACCCAACCTCCCTGAAGTTTGCTCATTCCCTCCACCAGAGAGATCAGATTCCCAAATGAGGCCTGGAGAATTCACAGATGCATCGGAGTCCCTTCGTTCCAGAGGGGTGGCTCCCTCTGCACTGGGAGGGGTGCTGGGGCTACCCTGCCCTGAGGCCACCCTGCCCCGAGGCTGGACTGGGTGACTGGCTCCATCCAGACAGGACAGGAGCACTGCGACTCTTTCACTAACTGTGCCTCTCCCGGCCACCCTAGGCTCTCTTCCTGGCTCTCCTCCACCCAGGTGCTAGCCGGTTGTCCTCACCTGTCCCGCCCTTACCCTACCACCCCGCCCACTCCGAATGGAAGTCTTGGCTCCAAATTGGGTGATAACCATAGAGTTTCTTTGCTATATTCTGATTTATCCCAAAGATGGATTTAGGCTCTGTCTGGAGAAAGAAGTCTCAGGCCAGTCATTGCCCCTCTGGCACTAGGGAGGGGCTCCAGACTCAGCATCAGTCAGCCACAAGCTTTGACCTCTCCAGCAGAATGTCTGGAGTGACCACACAGGAGCCAGTCAGTCGGGTTGGGGTCTGGGGTCACCTGAGCTCTCCCTGGGAGGAAGAAGCCCCGTGAGTTTAGCTGGGCTGACCCTTGGGGCTGGCGTTTGAGTGGAGACAATCCTTTCTGGAATTGAGGATAAAGGAAGTGGTGTTTCTCGGCTTCTGGAGGCCCAGCCGGTCCTCCTTCCTTCAAGCGCTGGGCCACATGACTAGGGAGAAGGCGCACAACGCCGTACAGCTGCTTGGACTGGAGGGACTAAGCCACCTGGTGAGCGTTGACAGCCACCAGCACCCAAGATCCACCACACAGATTGCAAAAAGTCGGCCTGAGGGGGCAGCATGGCCAGGAAGTCAGCCTCAGGGTCCACCTGTGTCACCAGATGTGGCTTGCCTCCTCCCACACAACACCCTCCAAGCCCCAAGGGTTCTTCTCCTCAGTGCTCCTGGAAATCTCTGGGCACACCGGTCACACTGCAGATGAAGGGCAGCTGCCTCCCCACACCTGACAGCCACTTAGGGCCCCTATTAACATCTCCCAGCCTCCGGCTCTGCACCTCCCCGTGTCCTGGTTCCTGCTGCACTAGAGGGATCTCTACCTTTCAGGCTCGGTCTGGAGTGTCTTGGGGATAAGGCATATCCCCTGGCTTCTGTCTTGGCTTCTAGACTGCTCTCTGTGGACCCCTAAGTCTGTTCTGCCTCTTGACCCAAGTACGGGGCCCCATGGTGGTCCATAACCTATAACCTATGGTTATCCACACTGTCAGGAGAAGCCGTTCAGCTTCCGTCCCTTACCACGGCAGCTGGCCTCTGGCTTTAGTCAGCTTGTAGAACTTGCCCAAGTATCCCACAGATTGTCTAGCCCAGCCACTCCCCAAGTTTCTCATCTAGTTTTCTTCACTTAGAAATGATATATTGAGACAGGGTGGCGCAGAACTTTAATCCCAGCCCTTGGGAGGCAGAAGTAGGCAGATCTCTGTGAGTTCAGAACCAATCTGATTTATATAGAAAGTTCTAGGCTAGCCAGGGCTACATAGTGAGACTTTGTCTCAAAAGAGATAGAAATAGACAGAAGGCAGGCAGACAGACAGACAGACAGATAGATAGAGGTAGACAGACAGATAACACACCACCCTGTGCATTGCTTAGGCACATAGTCATGTCTGGTGAACTCCAGTAGCCCAGTTCCATCAACTGCCCCCCCCCCCCCACTTATTGGCTAGACCACTGCAGTAACCAAGGTCTCCGGTAACCAAGGTCGACTGTGGGGTTGAGACACAGAAAAACTGGGATGACCTTGAACTCCTGATCCTATTGCCTTCACCTTCCAAGCACCGGGGTTAAAATCACGTCTTACAGTGCAACCATCTCTTACTGGAATTTCCTGTTTTCCTGACATCTCCCTTAAAGCATTTATCCACATGGCAACCACTAGGGAGTTAGTTGGACACTTGGGAGTGTGGACACACTGCTTCTTGGCTGAGCTTGTGAAAAAGCCTGCTTAAGAAAGCTGGTCCTTTACCCTCTGGCTCCCATCTGCAGTAGCTCTTTCCCTTGCCCTTCCCTCTACATTCCAGCCGTTTTATCTCCTTAGAGTCCCCCAAGGGGTGGGGGAGGTTTGCAATCCCTGACGTGTCATACCTGCTCTAGAATGCTCGACTCTTTTCTCCCAGAAAACCCCTGTCCAGTCCTCAAACCTTCACTGGAATGTCACTTGGCCTGGAAAATCTAATACTTGGGACATCTTTTCTATATCACAGTCAGAATCCACCTTCTGTCTTGGCTTCTGATGTCACTGTGACTCAGAGAAATTCTTAGCCTTCTAAGAAAACCACAGAATGTGCAGACTAAGAAATCGCCGCAGCCTGTGTGTGTGTGTTGACTGGATGGGTCTTATGGGTCGGGTAGAGTATTTTAGCTCTGCCCCATGTCTCAGGTGAGCGGTTGATAGGTTCTGTATCTTGGTGTGGCCAGTGTCCATCCAACACAACTCCGAGAAGCGCACTGAAGACCACCGGCGTGCATTGTTCTCTATTCAATCAACAGACGATCTACCTTAAACAAATCCTGAACTCCAGATGATGCTAGGGATACTGAACTAGTCAGGGGCAGCGAACTGGTCTCCAAAATTGACTCCCATTTGCGGCAATAAAAGCCCACTGGCTGGAGAAGGCAAGGAAGACACACATGAGAGAGAAAGGTAGCGGCCAGTGCTATGATCAGCGAGGATGGAGGTGGTAGCAGCAGGCACTCCATGCAGTGTCTCTTAGCTTCCTGTGTATCTGAGTCACTCAGTTATGGTGCTGGGGATGCAATCCAGAGCCTTGAGCATGCTCGGCAAGCACTCTACCTTTGAGCTACATCCCTAGCTCTGATCTGTCCGAAATTTAAGATTTATTTTTTTAATATTTATTGATTGATTGATTGATACAGGGTTCTCTATGTAACAGTCCTAGCTGTCCTGGGATTCATTTTGTAGACCTCACAGATCTCACAGAGATCTGCCTGCCTCTGCCTCTGAGTGCTGGGATTAAAGATGTGTGCCACCACTGCCCGGCTGTTTTGATTATTTTTAATAGATACAGATACCCATAGAGGCCAGAGGTGTTGGATCCCTGAACCTGGAGTTCCAGGTGGTTGTGTGTCTTCTAACATGAGTGTTGGGGGCATAACACATTTTTTTTTAAAGGAAGTAAACGTGTTTTTTTTTATTGAGAAAAGGAAAAAAAAAGTTTCCGCCTCCTCCCAGCCTCCCATTTCCCTCCCCCTCCTCCCACCCTCTCCCCCTCCTCCCACCCTCTTCTCCTCCCCCCACTCCTCTCTCCCTCCCTCTCATAACACATTTTCTTAATCGCTGATCCATTTCTCCAGCCTTGATGTGTCCAAACTTTAAAAAGAGCTTTATAATAAAATGTCAGAGAGCTAGAGGCGTGGGACACGGCTGTCATCCTCCATGCTGTGTGTGTGTGTGTGTGTAGGGGGAGTGGGTATCCCCGGTTCCTCCTAGGCCCAGAGCTTGCTGAGACCAGCAGTTTGCATTTACACAAACTGGGGATAAATTAGAAATCCTTCAGTGAGTGCATAGGCTGTCATTTTCACCAGATCCCTCTGAGGCCTCACAAAATCCCAGGGTGAGCAACCAGGGGACTCTCCTTGAAGACTGCGGTCCACGACTATTCTCCACTGTTGAGAAGAACAGGTAAAGCCAGAGAAATCCTTTTCTGTAGGAGAACTGGTTGTTCCACTGTGTGTGTGTGTGTCTGTCTGTCTATGTGTCTGTGTGCCTATGGGCGTGTGTGTGTGTGCCAGAGAGAGTGTGTATGTGCATGTGAGTGGGAGGAGCATATGTGTGTGTGCACGAGTGTGTATATGTGTGTGACGCTTCTCTGTATCTTTGAGTTTTGCCTCCACCCCAGTGCTCAGGGCTCTTTGGGCACAAGCCTGATTTTCTTTTGCCCCCAGGACCTGGCACAGAGCCTGGCTCACGGTGGAGCTCCAGAACTGCAAGCTAAACGAGAAAATGCCACCTGATGTTAGCGGCTTGGAGTGGGCTTGGAGCCAATGGTGTCTCCGGATCCCAAGAGCACTGGGCAGAAACACCCTAAAATTGCTCTCTAAGCAGAATAGGGTCACAGAGTTGCTAAGTACCTGTGCTCAAGCCAGGAGAGAGCTGTGCAGTCTGGCTTGTGAGTGGGATTAGCCTTCCAGGACATCTACCCCCCCCCCCCCGTGTGTGTGTGTGTGTGTGTGTGTGTGTGTGTGTGTGTGTGCATGCGTATAGGAGTGGTAGC
The DNA here is from genome assembly GCF_014885135.2 of Alexandromys fortis. NCBI lineage: Eukaryota > Metazoa > Chordata > Mammalia > Rodentia > Cricetidae > Alexandromys > Alexandromys fortis. Next base: position 3,068,230 of record NW_026067954.1, on the reverse strand, counting down.
CCAGAGGTCAACCTCAGGAGTCTTTCCTTGGGCCATCTACCTTGTTCTTTTTTGTTTTCTTTAAGAGATTTGTTTTTATTTTATGTTCACTGGCATTTTGCCTGTGTGTATGTCTGTGTGAAGATATTAAAACTGGAGTTTACAAACAGTTATGAGTTGCCGTATAGGTGCTGGGAATTGAAGCCAGGTCCTCTGGAATAGTAGCTAGTGCTCTTAACAAGTGAGCCACCTCTCTAGTTCCTTAACTACCAGCTGCGTGAGGCAGCTCTAAGCTCACCTGCTTGGTTTATGTTAGGCCATTTAACCAAGAAGCCCCATGGCTTGTAAGCCCAGTCTGCCTGTCCCCAATTTACCTGCATTGGGTTCACGGCGGGCACATGCCACCATTTTTTATGCCAAGATCTTCTGAAGACTGAACTCGGGTCCTATGCTTTTGCAGCAACCCCTTTATCAGCTGGGCCATTTTCCCAGGCCCCCCAAACCCCAAACACCTCTTCAACTGTCCCTTGCCTTCTGCTCACTGGCATGGATTAAACAGCAGACTGGACTTACTGTCACACACTGTCAGCGGCTTCCTATGGTGTGACCAGCAACTGCCCAGGTCAGTCTGTTTTATGGGCCCGCCCTCCCCAAGTGGCCAGCAGTGTCAGTTACCCCATGAATTGGTAGACAGGTGCGTGGATCCCCAGGGCCAAACTTGCAGCCTCAGGCCTAGGGCAGAAGCCACTTTTTATGAATGAAGCATTTGAAACTGAAACCGGCCGCGAAGAGACGGGAACAGGACACACAATGCTTCCTGGCCCCACAGAGTGGGACGGGATGAGAGCGTCTCGGGGACACAGGTGCCTCCTCCCCTGTGACTGGAAGGGACCTCTGGCCCTCTCCCCCTGCTCCCTTGGAGGGGGCTCCAGTCTGCCTTCTTCCCCATCGCTCCCTGAGCTGCCTCCTGTAAAATGATCGTTCCGTATTTACTTAAACTTCTATTTAAAGAGGAATTCCTCATAGTTACTCAGCCGCGGAGAGCTGAGTTGTTTGGCTCTGTTTATTTAGTTTCTCCTAGTGATTGGCAAAATGTCCTCAGTAGCTCTCAAGAGCAGATATAGACGAATGACCCGCTGGTCATAAAGGGGAGTGTGATGTTCTATTCTGTCCTCGTGGGAGCTGGCTTACGGCAGGGACGTGGCTCCCCACCCTGTCCCCTCCACAGTCTAAACCCCAGTCATCCTCTGAGCTGCCCTCGTGAAGCAGTTCTGTCATGGCTAAAAGGCCCGAATCATTGGGACATACGTGTGTACGTGTAGATTGTGCCTATTCCGCACACGTGGCTGCTGAACACTTCCCTTGTGCACACACAGACGCTCCCACCTACACACGGCTTCGCAAACAGCAAAGGGCAGACGTGTACGTGAACCAAGGAGGCCAGGACTAATACGTCTATTTTTTTCTTCAAAACATATTTAATTGATACTTGGCATCTAACCCAAGTAGTGAAGCTAAAATAGCCAGTTATTTATATAGAAATAATTTGCAAGATGCTGCCCTCTCTCCTCTCCCATCCACCCCCACACAATGACCTCACAGATCCCAGAACATGCAGGGAAAACCCTGCTCTGACCCACGGAGGAGTTAATGATCATTATTTGTCAAGCTGTGCCCAATAGTTGGACTCAGATGGTTCTTGGGCCGGGCGGTGGTGGCGCATGCCTTTAATCCCAGCACTTGGGAGGCAGAGGCAGGCGGATCTCTGTGAGTTCGAGACCAGCCTGGTCTACAAGAGCTAGTTCCAGGACAGGCTCCAAAACCACAGAGAAACCCTGTCTTGAAAACCAAAAAAAAAAAAAAAAAAAAAAAGATGATTCTTGGTTTGGTGTCTTGGGAAGAGGGGGGTTCTCAGTAGGCTCTCCCTTTAATACCAATGAGTTTAACAGTACACAGATTCAGGAATGGCTGTCATGCCTCCCTCACGGTGGTCCCCAACCTCCCTGCTCCCCCAGATCCTTTCTCTGCACTGCCCCGTCACCCTCTAAAAATGTCCTCTGGGGAGTCCTAAGCATATATACGCCACTTTCCATTTTTCAGAAGTCTTTCCTCGCCTGCCCCGAGTGTGGCTGCTCTACCTGGGGAGCCCCTATGCTGCCCGCACCCAGCTTTCCCACTACCTTCCTGAGGGATTCTTTCCATATCTATAGTGTGAGAGTTTGCCCTGTGTAGACTGTTCCTCCACGGGCAGAGCCCTGTGGTATCCCCTACGTCACCTGGCCAGAAAGGAGATCCGTCTGGGACAGATGGTGACAACCCGTGCTCTTGCCTGCCTCTGGTCAGCCCTGTTGTGGCGTAGCTCAGGAGCCTGTGGTTGTTGACTATGGCCCTTCCTGGAGCCCTGACTGCCAGCCCAGGGTGAGGATGGGAGGCCTCGAGAAGGCAGTCTCCTCTCTGGACCCTCAGCTGCTGCAGTTCAGCGAGCGGGGCAGAAAGTCAACACAGGAGGAACTGTGGCTGGCTGAGGAGCAGCAACAGCCCCATTGGCTACATTCCTCAGGAGTCCCAGGCTGTTCTTCAGTGTGTGATCAAACTGTTCCCTTCATGGCCTAACTTCACGAGACACCACATGGCCCTTACCAGACAGTATGTGACCAGGGAACTGCTTCTGGTCACTTGGTTCAGTTTTGGCAGGGTCTGACACTGGAGCCCCAGAGGGCCTGGAACTCACTATGACAACCAGGATAACTGTAAACTTGCTGTGACCTTTCCACCTCTGTCTCTCAAGTGGGTGGGTCACCGTGCCCCATACCTGACTCCCTATTTCATCATCTGTCTGTCTGTCCATCTAACTATATATCTCTCCATCTATTAATTTTTTATAGTACTTTTAAGATAGGCTCTGGCTCTGTAGCCTTGCCTGGCCTTGAATTTAGGACCATGCTGCCTTTGAACTTGCTTAGGCAGCTATGGACAGCAGGTAGATTCTATTTTCAAGGAGCTTACCTGTCCTGAACCTTAAATGTGGAATATTTCTTTATACTGTGTGACTATATGTCTCTGTGATTGGCTTAGTAAACAAGCTGACCAGTCAATAGCTGAACAGAATAAGGTTAGGCGTCAGGCGAGCAAGCCAAACTGAGAATGCTGGGAAGAAGAAGAAGGGCAGAGTGAGAGGAGAAGCGAGCAAACGCGGGGAGAGAAGCAAGACGGACGTGCCACCCTGAGAAAAATACCAAGCCACATGGGAAGGCATAGATAAAAATATAGGTTAATTGAAAATGTAAGAGTTAGCTAGTAATAAGCCTGAACTATTGGTCAATCATTTACAATTAATATTAAGACTCCATGACAGTTATTAGGGAACTGGTGGGTGGGAAAGAAATGTCTGCCTATATTTAGATGTATGTATAGTGGGGTTGGGATGTAGGGCTTGTTCATGGATATCTAGTTCCAACCCCAGAGTCGGTGGCATCTGGGATAAGAGTGGAGAATTTGCTGCTCCAAAAAGGTCTAAGTGGCACACACCTTTATTCCCGGGGGCGCTCCAGAAACAGAAGCAGAGACAGCTGGATCTCCAAGAGTCTGAGGCCAGCCTGATCTACACAGAAAGTTCCAGATCAGTGAGAGCTACTTAGTGAGACTCTGTCTCAAAAATCAAACAAAACAAAAAAATTAGCTGGGTGGTGGTGGCACACATCTTTAATCCCAGCACTCAGGAGACAGAGGCAGGCGGATCTCTGTGAGTTTGAGGCCAGCCTGGTCTACAAGAGCTAGTTCCAGGAGAGGCTCCAAAGCCACAGAGAAACCCTATCTCAAAAAAAAAAAATCTCTAAGTTATTTGGGGGTTGCTGGTAGCTCACGACTATCTGTAACTCCAATACCCTGCCCTCTTCTGACCTTAGTGGGTACTAGGCACATAAGTGGCGTGCAGACATACGTGCAGACAAAGCACCCATACCATCACAAATAAAGACATAGTTCTGAGAGGAGGGTTGTCTCCGTGGCGGTGCCAAGAGTGTCCCAGGACTGTAGACTGTGCTTTTCCTCTCCTTGGCAAGGGTTTGAGGACTACTGATCTAGCACATTCCTCCAGGGAGAGAGGCCCGACAGCAGCCAGTTTGCCAAAGAGCCAGAGACTTCTGACCCCTCTGGGCTCGTTTCTGGAGAACGGCAGAATGGGTAGAGGAAGTTTTCCGGAAGTGGTCTCTGAGTACCTACAAAGGGGCCTGGCAGAGAATTCTGGAAGCTGTTTGGGTGGGCCTTGGAGAGGAGGAGGCTTCAAGGCTCCCTTTGGCTGTGGCCTCCTGCTCTGGGCACCACCCCACCCCCATGGCAGACACTGCGGCCTGGCGACCGGAGAAGAAAGGGCTGTGGCCAGGGAGACCTGGGAGACTTCACTGCCCGTGACACCTACAGTTTTAGAATCTGGAGAGCAGATGCCGCTCCTTGCTAAGCAACTCGTCAAACAAACAGCTTGCTGCAGGGCTGTCTTTTTTGAAGCTGGCTTTGTTGTTGGGTGGGGAGATGTGTGTCTAGATAAGCTTTTCTGAGTGATGATGTCACAGGAATCATAAAAATGCCACTTGGGGTTCTGTGCCTTTCACCTCTGAGGCAAGACCTAATTATCACAGGTCAACTCTCTCTACAGTCAGATGGAGGGGCTGGGTGGACCCAGGGGCGGGGCTTGGCTACAGACAGGAGCTCTGCCTATAGTTCTCATGGGCACGGAACCAGTCACTACACTTCAGGGCCTCAGGTTCTGCATCTTATATGGTGGTCAGGCAAGGAGGTTTTTAATTTTTAATATTTTTACTTTTTTTTTTGATTTTTCGAGATAGGGTTTCTCTGTGTAGCTCTAGCTGTCTTAAAACTCACTTTATAGACCAGGCTGGCCTTGAACTCACAGAGATCCACCGGCCTCTGCCTCCCAAGAGCTGGGATTAAAGGCGTGTGCCACCACAGTCCAACTCAGTGTTTTTAAAGTCTCTGCTTGCAATTCTACAAAGGAAGGCAACATTAAGTGGCGATTGGGTCAAAGCTTTGGTCTATGGAGTTTTCCTAGCAGGGAGGTTAGTGTATAAAAGGTGACTTGGAGACTAGGAAGTTCTACTTTCCATTTGGCAGAACAACAGGCCAAGAGTTGCTCTAGGATTTGGTGGCACATGCCTTTAATCCCAGCATTCTGGAGGCCAAGGCAGGCCAATCTCTAGGAGTTCAAGGCCAAAATGGTTCACGTAGCTGGTTTCAGGCCAACCAGGGTTACAGAATGAGAACCTACCTTAAAAAAATATCACTCGGGAGGTAGTTCCAGGACAGGCACCAAAGCTACAGAGAAACCCTGTCTCGAAAAACAAAAACAAAAACAAAAAAAAATCAATGCCAGGTGGTGGCAGAAGCAGGTGGATCTCTGAGTTCAAGACCAGCCTGGTCTGCAGAGCTAGTTCTGGGACAGCTAGAGCTACACAGAGAAACCCTGTCTCGAAACAAAACAAAACAAAACAAAACAAAACAAAACAAAACAAAGCAAACAACAAACAAACAAAAAACAAACCCAACCCCAAAGAAACCTTTGATTTTCGTTTGTTTGGTTTGGTTTTTGAGACAGGGTCTCTCTATTTTGCAGCTGTGGCTGTCTAGGAGCTCAACGAGGATGACCGGAACTCAGAGTTCTACAGCCTCTGACTCCCTAGTGCTAGGACCAAAGGTGGCTGCCACTGCGCCTGATCAACTTTGTAAGAGAAACAGCACAGCTGGCTGTGAAGACACGCTTGTAGTCTTAGCAGCCCAGAGGGAGGAATTTTGAGTTGAGATCAGCCTGGATCAAAAACAACAGCAAGCTGGGTGTGGTGGTGTTCACCTTGAATTCTAGCACTCAAGAGGCAGGGGCTACTGGATAGCTGTCGAGTTCAAGCCTAGCCTACTCTACTACAAACAAACAAACCGAAGAAAACACTCCAAGAAACTAAAAAAGAAAAGAAAATGTAGGGGTTGGGGTCTGGCAGGGCATGTGCTAATGTGTGTGTGTGTGTGTAGTAGATGGAACCTAGTCTCTTGTGTGGTTCAGGGTCCAAGCTGTCCAAGGCAAACGCCAGTTTCTGAAGTATCAGAGCCTCTTGAGACTGTCACAGGCTGGACTTGGCACGGCAAACCTGAGTGTTTCCTGCACCCATCCTGCCCTGGCTTATGTTTTGGCTTTGACACTGTGTTGCCAGGCAACCATCTATCCTATAGGAATTCACACTCCTTCTTCTAGGCAGACACATTTAATTTCAGACCCAGAGTGCTTGGTGACGTGTGGTGTCACCAGCCTGTGCCCTCACAGAAATAGCCCCAAGCACAGAGTCAAAAGTAGCTGGGGCAACTGGTTCCCCCCATTTGATCTTATTCCCCTAAAATAGCTTGGTCCTGTACATGGAACTGCGGAATGGGTCCGTGGGAGACCTGCTGGGCTGAGGGCTTCTCTCCTGTGGGGTGCTTGCCTTTCTGTGGCCACTACCGGAGACATACTAAGTGACTCAGGGTTCTAAAAACATGATATAACAAACCTGGCTTCTGGGCAGGGTTGGGGGTGGGGGATGGAGGTTGCGGGACCGTGCGTGATAGTCTTGGAATTCCAGGCTAGGCGGGCCCCTTAGTGCCTGCTAGCTCTTGACCAAGATCAGGTACAGCCAAGAGCTGGGCTCCTAAGGCATGGAGAAGGGGGTGGGTGAACGGGTAGGCGAGCACATCCCAGCCCTATGCCAGAGTTCCCACGGACACACAAATGCCCCGCTCTCTGGGGCAGCTGTTCTATGCCATCCAGGGTGCTTTACGCAAAGTTCTGCATGGATGTGACGATGTTCTTCTTTAACCCCGGTCCTTAGGAGTGGAAGCAGGGGGATCGAGACCAGCCTGGTCCACACAGTGAGTTCTAAGCCAGTCAGGGCTACATGGTGAGACCCTGACTCACACCACAGACCCCTACCACCCTCCCACAAAAACAAACAAACAAAAACTGGTTCTGATGCACCATGTGGTAGTGTGATGTGCAGTCAGGGCCCAGGACCAAGGACTCTGGCCAGTGTCGCCTCTATGAGCAGCTGACTGTTGGCAGGTAGCTCTGGGGACCCAGCACCTCTGGTTCTGGGTTCTGACTTCTCCTAAAGCTTGTCCTTGAGTTCTAAGATCCTGGGCCAGGTATCGGGTCCACTGTGGGGAAGAGGGCAGAGCCTGGACAGGCAGGACCTGGGAGGTGGAGGTGAGGTTTGGGTGTTGGGCTTGGAAAATAAAACGAAGTCAGTGTGTGTCACCATGAATGGAGCAGAAGTTTACAAGCTGAGAGGTGTACTCACATGTGTGTAGTTACGAGGACCAAGGAGGCCACAGGGTCTTTTCCTAAATTATTCCCCATCACTAAACGGGAATCTCATGAATTAGGGTGGGTTGGCTGGCTGGCCAATCATGAATCAGGGTGGGCTAGCTGGCTGTCTGTGTAAGACAACAAACTGTGTGTGTTTGCTTCTGTAAACAAGCTCGGTTGTCCAACTACACAGTATGTCTACTTGATCATGTATGTATGTATGCAGGAAGTATGTCAGGATGTATGCTTGTCCCTGATTGGACAGAGGTAGAAAGTACATAGCTTTATGGGTTTTGCCTTTATAAGCCCCAGATTAATGTAATTTGGCCCCATGTTCTGGGAATGCTGGGTATGGACCTGGTCAGAATTTAATAAAACTTGCTTCAAATGGCTCAAAAATTGTGGTAGTGGTCTTATTCTTGACCAGTGAAATTAACTAGGGTCCCTCCCTCAGATGACTCCAGCTCTTATCAAGGTGGCCTACATAAAACCAGCCAGCGCAGTGGGTGGCAGCCCCTTGAGCTTCTTTCAACTCTCTCTGCAGCCCAAGGTCACCCAGATGTGGCAACTCTTCTCTTTAAGGATCCCGGACCTGTCTCCCATCTCTCTGACCTCAGCCTCCTCCCATTTGTCTACTTTGTCCTGACTCAACCTGGTCAGCTCAGGCCTTCGGATTCACACCCACTTCCTGCAAGTCACTTCCTTCGAGTCTTGGATCAAATGCCACCTCTCAGCAAGACCCTCCCTCTCCACCCTAGTTATAATTGCAGCTTTATTTTTCATGGTGACATTAGTACCTTGGGTTTTGCATCATGACCGTTTTCTGACATTGCTCCTATGGGCTGGTTGCTTTGTTAGAACGTCAGCACCACCGGCAGGGGACTCTGGATGTTGGGCTCTCTGCTGCTTGCTGAGATTCTCATGGAAGTGCTGGGCCCAGGGGAGGCACAATATTAACCCACTGAAGAGTCATGGAGCCTTAGATCCTTATTATTGCAGTGATAAACATTGACTCCAATTTTTATAAAGTATCTCTCTATTCTTTTCTTCTTTTAGACAAAGAATCTATTATGAAGCTCTGGCTGTCCTGGAACTTGCTATGTAGACCAGGCTGACATCAAACTCACAGAGATCCAACGGCCTCCACCTCCTGAGTACTGAGATTAAAGGCATGCACCACCACCATGAATGACTAAAGGTTTTTATTTGATGACAATGAGTGTTTGTCTGCCGTGTATGTCTGAACCACATGCATGCCTGGTGCCCATAGAAGTCAGAAGAGGGCACTGGATTTCCTGGAACTGAAGTTAACAGATGGTTACGAGTTGCCACATGGGTGCTGAGAATTGAGTCAGGTCATCTAGGAGAGCAGCTAGTGCCGTGAGCCTTGGAGCCATCTCTCCAGCCTCTCTCCCCAAATCCTTTCTCCATAATCTCCAACAACATCTCCATTTTTATAGACGAGAACTGCATTTAGAGAGGTTAAACATTAACCAAATGTATCCAGCCAGAGGGATTTGGGTTTGGCCTTTGGCTTTTCTTTTCCCTCCTCTCCTTTCTTTTAATTGTGAAAATTGCTTCGTTAGACTTGAAGGTGCTCGCTAAATTAGAAGAAACAACCAATTTGAGTTTCTGGCCGTGGGAACAGGGCACTCCTACAAGCCCCTGAATGATGTTAATTGTAGTGGGGGAAGTGGCGTAGCTGCTTTACTGGAACCAAATTCCTTTGGTGAGGGTGTGGTAGGTAAGAGTTGCTTTGTCTAACCCAGGGATTCTCTATCAGCCCTTGGATTCTGGAGTTTAGAGTTTTCTTGGTGCAGAAAGAAGCCTGTCTTGCTGCCTGGCATCAGGCAGCCATGGCCAGCCTCCACCAAGGCCCCAGAAGGCCACCGGAACCACCAGTCAGTGATGGCAGAGTTTTATGCTGCTACAACATGCAACTTACCATGGCACAGACATTGAGTCAGGACCCAGCCACAGGACCTAGCTACTGTGGGGGCAAATGCAAGGCAGACTCCTGAGCTGTGCTGGGCCGGGAGACCTTGCTTGACTCCCGGGAGTCTGGTATTGGTGGATGATGGCTCTCGGGGGTCTTGGGGCAGGTGGGCCACCGTCAGCTTCCTGTAGAATCTCACGCACGATCAGAGAATGTGCCCCTTCACCCAGTCTCTAAGCAACCGCCTTGTGCAGTACAGGAACAATCCATTAATGATCAGGTAGGAGCCCTCGCTGCAAGTAATTGCACCCTCCAGCAGGAGCTACGTCAAAACACGCCTGAAGGATTCCTCAGGGGGACGGCAAGGAGCCCCCTCCCAGCACCCTTCCCCTCCTGACTCTCCTCACTAGCATTTCCCACTCACGGGGATGGGTGCAGCTGGGGCACCCACACAGGCCTCACTTCTTCATCTCTTTCCCCCAAAGCCACAGGAGCCAGCTGTCACTCAGGTGATGCACACCACACTTCTGGGTGGAGGTTTGCAATCAGGGCTGCCTGTGACAGCCAGTATGGTATGGGGATGGTATATCAGGTATATCAGGTCAGGTAGGTGGCGTTTGAAGAGACTTCCTCGGTTTAGGGACAGGACTAAGCCCACTTTGACCCCTGTGTGCAGGTCACGTTATCTCCCTTTGCCTCAGTTTCCTCACCAGTAAGCTTTGGAGCTATGTGATGAGAGTGCCCTCCTGTCCTTCTGGAAAGAGTCTTAATATGTAGCCCAGGCTGGCCTTGAACTGGAGCTCTTTCTGCTCCAGCCTCTCTCCAGTACTGGGACTAGAGTCATGTGCTACCAGGACTAGATGGCTTGTCACATATCAGCAGTGGCCCCACTCTGTAGCACAGGCTCTGGCACCTTTTAGGTCCCCACTCACAGGGCACATGGGACTTAATAGCTTTTAAAAAAATGAATTAATAAATAGTGAGAAAGTTTGGGTGAGGAGGGACGTGAGGAGGGACCTCAGAGATCAGGAAGATTTGCAAAGTCGCAGTAAGACACCCCCACCCCTACCCCACCCCGCCCCAGGAAGGAGCACATTGGGAGAGAAGCTATCACTTAGCAACAGCCTCCCAGTCTTGGAGCTTGCAGAGTCAGCTCGAGAGTCTGGCTCCCTGGTCACCCACAGCACACACTGAGCTGCTATTTGTTGAATGAAGGAATAAGATGAGACACACCAAGCAAAACCTCATCAGCAGCTCCCTAAGCCCAGGAAGAGGAGGGGATTTTGGAAGCGAGCGGCAGGAAGAAAGAGGCGTTCTGGTGTCAACGCCAGATGTGTACACACACACACACACACACACACACACACACACACACACACACACACTCCACCAATGACGTGAGCGGCCTGGAAGGATTTACTATACACTGAAGAGGAGCCTTCTCTGAAGAGCAGCTGGAGGGAGATGACCTGTCAACGTCTGCTCTGTGGGCACCCTGATGATTGACTTGTGTGTGTGAGCATGTGTTCAAGTTCCTGCTTGCGGGTACCCGTGTGTGTGGAGACCACGGCGCTCCACCTTGTGCTTTGAGACAGCGTCTCTCAGTGAACCTGCTCACTGATTAGTCCAGGCTGGCTGGCCAGGGAGCACCAGGGACCCTTTACTCCCTATCAGGGGGTCCACAGGTGAATGCTCCCCCCCACACACCCTTTTAAGCTCAGCTGTTTGGGGCCTCACTATGTAGACCATGCTGGCCCCAAATTCACGGAGATCCTCTGGTCTCTGCCTTCTGAGTGCTGGGATTAAAGGCGTGCACCACTACCCTGGTTTACCCAAATCCTCACATTGGTGCTAGACAGCCAACTCGGGTCCGGGGAGAACTTTACCAAATAAGTTGTCTCCCCAGCCTCTTTTTGAATTTTTAAACGTATTTGTTATTTTTATCAGGGTTGTTTATTTTCATTCATATATTCATTAAGATTTATTTATTTTATGTATATAAGCATTTTGCCTGCTTGCATGGATGTACATCACGTGTGTGCCCGCAGAGGTCAAAGGAGGGCATTGGATTCCCAGAAACTGGAGTTTCAGATGGTTATAAGCTCTTAACTCCAGATCCCTGAATCTGTTTTTAAACAGCAAGAATGTTTCGTAATTTAAGGGGGAAAACTGAATGTTAAGAGGCTTGAGGCAGTGGGGAGGCTGGTTGGTGGCTGCTCCTGCTGCTTCTGCCTGAGGTGCTCTGAAAGGGCCTCTGGGCCTCGGGGCTGGCTGGGCAGCTGCTGGTCTCTTTCTTCATCCTGCAGGGCAGCATATGGAACAGGCCAGGGCCCAGCGGGGTTTCGGGGGGGGGGGACACAGACCTCCATGAGGGGAGCTGGGAGGAAGCCCATAGCCATGGAGGAAGAGCCCCCTACACTGTCGCTGTGACTGCAGAGGCCCCGAACCCCTCAGAAGCCTCCCCCCCCCCCTTTAATAAGTGAGTCCAGTGTGTGGCTTTCTGCGACCATGACAGAACAGTGAGCCTTGTTGGAGGCAAGGACAAGGGGAGAAGGCAGCGAATGCATTTTCCCTGGAAGAGAGGACAGGACTCCAAAGCAGGGGCATATCTAGTGTAGTGTGTTATTCCCTTGGAAACTACAGCTCCCAGACTCCTCCTGGAGTACGAACACCTGGGCGCGCTGGCGTGCCCAGGTGCGGGTCATTCCTCCCAGATAACCTTGCACTTCCCGTTAAAAAGTGAGCTTCCACGAGGTCTTCCTCTCTCGCCCCGCTCTCACCCCTCTCTTGCCCCCACCCTTGTGTGTCTCACACACCCATCCCTTATCGTGTTTCCCTCTCCCCATTAAAGTGCACCCACGTGGGAGCCGCGTGTCTTGTCTCCTCCTTTTGCGCGTGTCTCGTCTATCCTGTGTTCATCCATACACCCCACCCCGCCGTTTTTAAAGGAATAATATAGTGGGTGTCGACTTAGGCCAGCCAGGAAGGGACAGAGGAACACAGGGGCCACACTCGGGGCTTTGATCCTGGTAACTGGAGGGTTGTAGCATTGCTACCTTCCAGAAAGATGTACCTGGAGGAAATCTGCCATTGAGAACTGTGAGGCTTCAAAGAGCGATGTGCCTGGGTGTCATGTGTCCCCCCCAACCCACCAATATCCGTGGTTGCAAGAGAGCTGCTTGGAGGGGCAGGAAGACTGAAGCCCTCACCTTGTCTCTGACCCCCAAACACCTGGACTTTGATTTTTTACTTTGTCTCCTAGAATCTAGCCAAACCACCATTAGGTTTTTCTCCTCATTTTTAGAATTTAGAAAATTTGCTAGATAATTTTAGACCCCCCCCCCCCGATAATATTTAGAACCACAGTGAATTTTTTTAATTTGTTGTTAT
>NW_026067954.1:3027315-3055471 GCF_014885135.2 Alexandromys fortis | reverse complement strand
TTTTTGTTTTTCGAGACAGGGTTTCTCTGTGGCTTTGGAGCCTGTCCTGGAACTAGCTCTGTAGACCAGGCTGGTTTCGAACTCACAGAGATCCGCCTGCCTCTGCCTCCCGAGTGCTGGGATTAAAGGCCTGCGCCACCACTGCCTGGCACCACAGTGAATTGTTAAAGCGAGTCACTACTTACTCCTTTCTCCTGCGCTCACTGGAGTTGGCTTCTCCTGTCTCCCTTCTCCCTCCCACCCCCACCCCCTTCCGGGGAGAGACACACACAGCGGTTTCTCTCTCTCTCTCTCTCTCTCTCTCTCTCTCTCTCTCTCTCTCTCTCTCTCTCTCTCTCTCTGTTTGGCTTTTTGAAACAGGATTTCTCTGTATAGCCCTGGCTGTCCTGAAACTCGGGCTGTAGAGCAGGCTGGCCTTGAACTCACAAAGATTCCCCCTACCTTTGCCTCTCCAGTGCTGGGGTGAAGGGCGGCAGTTTTACTCTCATTGTTTAGCTTTGGTTTGTTTTATTTTCACACATTTGAGCATATTCTTTCCTGACTTAAGTAACAACTTGGAAATTCTCCCCAAGGCATACAGGGTGTGTGGTTGGGGTGGCGGGGTGGTGGTGGTAGTGGGGTGTCCTTGGGGGAGCCCCATGCTTGTTGCTGGACTTTTCCACCTAGACTGGGCTGTGTTTCGACTTTGTAAATGCGGCTCAGCTGGTGAGAAACTGCTCCAGTATTGTCTAATTGTCCTGGGGTAAATGAGGATCTTCTTAGACATTTATAAACCATTTCTCCTGAAATATTTTGCTTAATTTTTTTTGTTTATTCTGTAACTTTAGTATTCTAATCTTTTATATTGTACACGCAATACAGATGTGTTTTCTACTCAAGACGCCATTTATCTCTCTGTATAGCCTTGAACCACCAAGCCTCCCGCAGGTCACCTCCTGGGTGTTGGGATTACAGGCTTCTGCTACCACACCTTGCTTGAACGTTTTTTTAAAATGGGGTCTCCTGTAGCCCTGGCCCGCCTCAAGGTCTTGATGTGGACACTGACGAATTTGCATACACCTTCCCAGAGCTGGGATCATAGTGTCACCAGGCCTGTTTTTATGCAGAGCTGGTACTCATACAGGCTTAACAAGCCCTCTACCTTCTGACTTCCCCGGCCCTGAATTTTAAAAATGACATTGGATTTCTCAAATCTTTCAGTCTCTAAGTAGCAGAAGAATAGGATTTTTCTTTCTGCAAGGGACACAGGGTAGACCCTGATGGCACAGGAGCCAAATTTAGCGAGGCGCTGAATTGAGAGCAGACACCAGGTGTGGCCAAGCCTTAGTGCCTCCCCTGTAGACAGCAGCCTGATCAGGATCCCAAAGTTCAGGATCCCAGAGAGTTCTAAAACCCAGGAAGGGAAGTGAGCTAGCCTGGCGGCCCTCCCCCAGCTGACGTCCTGCGGTGAGAGAGGCTTTCAAAGCAGGGCAGCCCAGCGGGGAGTGGGGATGTGGGGACGCCAAAGTCTTCGGCTCAGCCTCTTGGCGCCCTATGAGCCCAGATAGCGAAGATGCTTTTCCGGCAGGAGCGGTGGCCAGGCGCAGTCCCGTCAGACGCCAGCTTTATCTGGGGTCCCCGGAGGACGCCTCCGGAAAATGGGTCAGCGGCCAAGCCTGCTCCTAGTCGTCTGGCTCCTGCGTTCCCCGAAGCGGCTGACTTTTCCCTACTACTGAAGTTCAGAATTCCTGTCTCCACTCCTCTCCCCCCCCATCTCTGTCCATCTCTCTCTCCTCTCCCCTTTACCCCTGTTTCCTTCCTTTCCTTTTTCTTCCTCTTCCTTCCAAAGGAAAAAAATACGAAACCTTCATCCTTCTCATCCTTCATCCAACCTCATGGCAAGGCAAACTGGGGCTGGAGGGGACAACCAGCCTGGGGTCTGCAGGAAGCCTTGGGGGAGCATTTCCTGTGTTTCTACATCCCTCCCCCCAGCACCCTGATTTCCTGTTGTCTGGCTCAGCCATATTAGATATGGCTGATTCCTGTCCCTGAACTTGTTATTCTGGGGTCTCTCTATGTAGCCCCCACAGTCCTGGAATCCACTATGTAGACCAGGCAGTCTCCCAGGGGTTAGGATTAAAGGAACGCACCAACTAGACTAGCCCCTTATTCTTTCTCCTCCTCCTCTTCCTCCTTTTCCTCCTCCTTTTTCTAGTTGTCCCTCTTCCTCCTCCTCCTTCCTTCTTCTCCTCTTCCTCTACCTCCTCTCCACCATTATTTTTAAAACTTTTCTTGTCTTGAAACTATGTCTCGATTAAAAGTGCATTAAAGCCTGGGCTACATAGTGTTCACAGTCAGCCTGCAACAGGGAAACACTGTCTAAAAGCAACAAAACCAAACAGAAAACCTACAGATGAGCAAGATGTATAAAACCTATTTCAAGGGAAACAGATGTCGGAGCCCCTCACCCTTCACCCCAGGATCTCCCGCCAAGGTGACATTGTTGTCCTGCAGCTCGCTGGCCTTCTGCTTGGCTTTGCTACTGCAGCTTGCCTCCGCCAATTGTCCTCAGCTGTTCTTTGCCCTGGAGCTCAGCTCCGGGCAAGGCTCAACCTTTCCCTTGCAAGCCCAGCCGCCACAGGGCTGAAGGCACAGGTGGAGAGGGCCTCCCTACCCAGCTGCTACACTGGCCCTAGGCTGCTAAAGGCTTCCAGCTGCAGTCTTCTCCAGAGAGTGGATTGATTACTGGGGAGGTAGACAGTGAGGAGCCCCAGCCTCTGGCCTGCGGCTGGTATTTAGTAAAAAGCACTCAGATATCAGTCTATACAGACCCACCCTGCTGTCCCCAGCACCTAGTGCACCTGGCCTCCCCTTGCACAGGACCTGGGCTTCTTCAAGAGGCCTCTCCCTAAAGTGTGACTCTTTCCAACTTTGTTCTTTCAGGGTTTTTCACCCCTCAGTCTGTATGTTCTCAAAAACCTGGGCCAGTCAGTCAGACATGACAGCCTGTGCTTCTAATTCCAGCAAAGGGAGGTAGACTTCTGCTGGTTGGAGGTAAACCTGGTCTGGTGAGTTTCTGGTCAGCCTGGGCAACATAACAAGACTCCGTTTTAAAAACAAACAAACACAAACAAACAAACAGGCCTGGAGAGCTGGCTCAGTGGTTAAGCACACTTAACGGCTCTGGCAGAGGGCAGGGTTTGGATCCCAGCACCCACATGGTGGCTCATAACTCACAATCGGAGTATCAGTTCCAATCCCAGGGGATCCAATGCCCTCTTCTGACCTCGGCAGGCACCACACACACGTGCTGTACAGACATACACGTAGGCAAAACGTTCACACAAAATTAAAATCCTTCGGGGGCTGGAGAGATGGCTCAGAGGTTAAGAGCACTGGCTGCTCTTCCAGAGGTCCTGAGTTCAATTCCCAGCAACCACATGGTGGCTCACAGCCATCTAGCTGTACTGAGATCTGGCGCCCTCCTCTGGTGTGCGGGCATACATTGAGGCAGAATGTTGTATACATAATAAATAAATAAATCTTTAAAAAAAAATTAAAATCCTTCGATGAAAACAAACACAACCCAAAAGTCCAGGTCACATGTGAGCAGCTGCTACTGGACTCTTGGCACACTGTCCATGCTTGAACGAGTAAAACCAAGTTCTCCATCGTAAACGGCCAACGGAGATTCATGGAGGCCAGGAGACAGGCGCGTGACAAAGATGGGGACCTGGTCCTAGGCATCAGTCAAGCTCCGCCTCTCTCTAGCCTTTTCCCAGGGTAGACAGCATCACTCATGTCTACAGAGATGAATGTCATGGAATGTGTGGGACGCAGGTAAGGCTTGCTCAGGCAGGCTTTTCTGAGGTCCAGACAGCAAGGACCTAGCAAACCCCAGCGCCAGCTGGCCATGCTGGGAGCTTCCAGGTGTTGGCTCAGAAGCCCAGTGAGGGCAAAAGGGCTGGTGAGCATTTGTTTGGTGTTTTCTGAGCCCAGATGCAGGCCAGGACTTCAATATCTCCCTTCCCGGGTAAAAGTTAGTTCAATGGCTCTTGTCAAGGTAATGGGCTCACACACTTAGGGCCTTAGAGATGGGGCAGGCAGGTTGGTGCTCGGCCTGGACCACCCTGGGCCAGCTCCTCTGTGTTTGTGCAGACAGTGCCCTGGCAAGGCAGTCGTTAGAAGGGCTTCCCAGCTCACAACTGGCTCTGAGGATTGCGTGAGTCAGGAATGCTCAGCAGTGAGGGGTGCCAGCAGGAGTAGTAGTCAGAAGTCTTCCTGTGCCCAGGGGAGGAAGCAAGGCTAGCCTCAGGTCCAGCGTTTTTGTCTATTAGCTCCCAGTCGCCACTGCCACATCTCCATACCCATAGAAGTTTGTGGTTAGCCTAAAACCAGCCAGTAAGCATGCGAGGGCTGTGGGCAGTGTGGGAGGCCAGGCCACTGAGTAACATTGCCCTCTGTCCAGCCCTTCCTCAGGCCTGGGATTATCCATAGCACATGCCTCTGACCCAGGAGCACTGTGGGTAGGGGTGAAGAGGCCAGGAGAATGAGAACTTCGGCAGAGAGACCTGTGTCGCATCTGTCAGACCAGGTGGGAGGTGCTTTGTGTATATCAATTTTTCCTTACTCAGTAAGACAATCAGCTGTCATCCTGTAACTGTGCCATCTTCTATCTTACAGTCTCAGAGAGCTTAAGCAACACCAAAAGCTGCCAGAGTTAGGATCCAGACCAGGCTCTTGCTTGGCTTCAGAATCAGGATTTTCTTCCTGCAATGCACTGATCTAGAGTGAGGCCTTGGCTCCGGCTGGATCTGCCTGGAGGAAGCCTAGGAAGACTTGGTCTGTGGCAGAAGAGGCAGGGAGGGAGGACCACCAGCCCACTGCCATGCTCTGAGCATCCCTCGGTCAGAGGAGGAAGAGGAGACCAGCAGGAGGCCATCTGGAGGTTGCTATGGTGACAGGAGCAAAAGGGCCAGCTGCTGGGGCCAGCTGCGATGGCACTGGAGAGGTGACCACCGTGCGGCCCTGTTCTTGCTTCACAGATGGGAGTATTTCTGTGGCTCTGCGTGGCTATTTTAACAATAGGACATCTGCTTCATGAACATGGAGTCACCTTCCATTCATTTTTTTTTTAATGGTCCCAGTGTTTTGTTTGCATGTGTGTACCCAGTGCCCGCGGAGGATAAGAGAGGGTGTTGTATCTCCGGAACTGGCATTACTGTTGTGAGCCACCATGTGGGTCCTGGGAACGAAACCCAGGACCTCCGCAAGAGCGGCAAGAGCTTTTAACCACTGAGCCCTACCTACAGTTCCAGCTGTTCTCTACTTTTAATCTTTGAAAATTCCTTTCAGTGTTTAATAACCTTTAGAGAATAAGAGTCTGTGTTTCGTCATTTACTTTAAGCATCTTATCCTTACTCATATTATTATACATGGCACCATTTTCTTCATTTTGGATTGCACATTTTTGGTATATGGGAATCACATTGATTTCCCCCCCTCCATCTTTGTGTATGTATGTATGCATATTTACATGCATGTGGGCACATGTTTGTGTGTGCTTCCACATATATGCGTGTGCATATTTATGATGGGGGAGAGTCTTCTGTTTTGTGTTAATTTCATTGGTTAAATAAAGAGACTGCCTTGGCCCTTTAATAGGACAGAAAATTAGGTAGGTGGAGTAAACAGAACAGAATGCTGGGAGAAAGAAGCTGAGTCAGGCAGTCGCCATGATTCTCCCACCCGACACAGAGGCAGGTTAAGATCTTACCGGTAAGCTACCACCTTATGGTGGTACACAGATTATTAGAAATGGGTTAATTTAGATGTGAGAGCTAGCCAGTAAGAGGCTAGAGCTAATGGGCTAAACAGTGTTTAAAAGAATACAATTTGTGTGTTGTTATTTCGGGGCATAAGCTAGCCATGTGGGAGGCCGGGCGCCGGAACGCAGCCCGCCGCTCCCTACAACATATTTACATGCATGTGGGCACATGTATGTGTGTGCTTACACATATGTGTTGTGTGCGTATGAAAGCCCAAGGTTGTTGCCAAGAATCATCCTCTGTTGCTCTCCTATCTTACTTGAAGCAGGGTCTCTCAATCAAACCCAGAGTTCATCAATATGGCTAGTCTCTGGAGCCTAACTTGCTCTTGGGATCCCTGGTCTCCATTCTCCGAGGTTAGGATTCCAGGCAGGCTGCCATCTGCCACGCCCACCCCGTATTGTATTTGTGTGGGTTCTGGGTTCTTAACCAGCAGTGCTTTAACCACTGAGCCATCTCTCCAGCCCACATTGGTTTGGTTGTTCCTTTGGTAAGTGTGCTGACCTGGTTTATTAGTTCTGATAATAAGGTGTTGGGAATATTATTTTAAGGTTGTGCTACTTTTGTTTATGCTGCATTTGTCTAACTCTGTGAAGCTGTGACTCTTTGCCTGTCTAGAACACCTGATGGTCTAATAAAGAGCTGAACAGCCAATAGCGAAGTAGGAGCAAGGCTAGGCGGGGCGGGCAGAGAGGGTGAACAGAAGGAGAAACTAGAAGAAGGGGTTTGGAGTAGTAGCCTGAAAAAAAAGAGGACATCAGGGGGCCAGCCGTCCAGATGCACAGCAATCCACGGAGTAAGAGTAAGATTCAAAGAAGTAGGAGAATAGGAAAAACACAGAGGCTGAAAGGTAGACGGGGTGATATAAATTAAGAAAAGTGGGCAAGAAACAAGCCAAGCTATGGCTGGACATTTATGAATAAGAACAAGACTCTGTGCGTGAGTCGTTTGGGAGCGGGGTGGTGGCCCCCCCAAAAGAGTCCAAAGAGCATAAGATCACATTACGACATTAAGGTCTTTTTTTTACTGCGGTGCTGAAAACAGACTCAGAGCTTCTTACATGCCGGGCAGGTGTTCTGCCACTAGCTCCACTCTCAATCCTTATCCTTTTAAAACATTAAAAATTAGGAGCTGGGCTCTTTGTCGCCGTCGTGAGCTCCTAGGCGCGGCAGGCCTAGAGACGCCAACATGCCGGTTGCCAGAAGTTGGGTTTGTCGTAAGACCTATGTGACCCCACGGAGACCCTTCGAGAAGTCGCGTCTTGACCAGGAACTGAAACTCATCGGAGAATATGGGCTCCGGAACAAGCGTGAGGTGTGGAGAGTCAAATTTACCCTGGCCAAGATCCGCAAGGCCGCCCGAGAGCTGCTAACCCTGGATGAAAAGGACCCGCGGCGTCTTTTTGAAGGCAATGCTCTGCTGAGGCGACTGGTTCGCATTGGGGTGCTGGATGAGGGCAAGATGAAGCTGGATTACATCCTGGGCCTGAAGATTGAAGATTTCTTGGAGAGGCGGCTGCAGACCCAGGTCTTCAAGCTGGGTTTGGCTAAATCTATTCACCATGCCCGTGTGCTCATCCGCCAGCGTCACATCAGGGTCCGCAAGCAGGTGGTGAACATCCCGTCCTTCATTGTTCGTCTGGACTCCCAGAAGCACATTGATTTCTCCCTCCGGTCTCCTTATGGTGGTGGTCGACCAGGCCGAGTGAAGAGGAAGAATGCCAAGAAGGGCCAGGGTGGTGCCGGAGCTGGTGATGATGAAGAAGAAGATTAAGTTAATGTCTCCCTGGACTGGAGAATTGTCTAGTTTCCGGTTGGCTAATAAAACAGAATTAACACTTGGAAAAAAAAAATTAGGAGCTGGGTGGTGGCACATACCATTAATCCCAGTGCTTGGGAAGCAGATGCCGGCGGATCTCTGTAAGTCAGAGGCCAACCTGATCTACAGAGCAAGTTCCAGGACAGCCAGAGTTGTTGC
This sequence comes from Alexandromys fortis, assembly GCF_014885135.2. Lineage (NCBI taxonomy): Eukaryota > Metazoa > Chordata > Mammalia > Rodentia > Cricetidae > Alexandromys > Alexandromys fortis. Next base: position 3,047,687 of record NW_026067954.1, on the reverse strand, counting down.
ACAGAGAAACCCTCTCTCGAAGAACCAGAAAAAAAAGTTCAATTATTAACTAATGAATTAATTTATGTATGTGTCCACATGTGCCGCAGTGTGAGTAGATGTCAGAGGTCAACTGTTGGGGTCACTTCTCTCCTTCTACCATGTGGGTCCAGGATGTTGAAGTCAGGCCATCATGCGTAGCGTCAAATGCCTTTACCTGCCGGGTCATCCTCTGGGCCTTCAGTTCTAATCCCTTTGTTTTATTTATGTGTATGTGTCTGTCCATGCCACAGAGTGCATGCTGGGAACCGAACCCAGGTCCTCCGGAAGAACAGCCAGTGCCCTTCACCACTGAGCTATCAGCCCCCGGCTGTTTTTTTTTTCTTTTTAATTATGTATATAGTGTTCTGTCTGTGTGGATGTCTGTAGGTCAGAAGAGGGCACCAGATCTCATTACAGATAGTTATGAGCCACCATGTGGTTGCTGGGAAATGAACTCAGGACCTTTGGAAGAGCAGCCAGTGCTCTTAACCTCTGAGCCATCTCTCCAGTGCCCCCAGCCCCGGCTGTTTTTAATGGTTTTTTTTAAAGACAGTCCTTGTCTAAGATCATATCCTGGTGACCAGACACAGCTTATTTTTTCTTTAAGAAACTTTAGTATATAATAGAGCAAGAATGGTTAAGATACAACATAGAGCCGGGCGGTGGCGGCACAAGCTTTTAATTCCAGCACCCGGGAGGCAGAGGCCGACGGATCTCTGTGAGTTCAAGGCCTGCCTGGTCTACAGAGCTAGTTCCAGGACAGGCTCCAAAGCCACAGAGAAACCCTGTCTTGAAAAATAAAACAAAACAAAAAATACAGCACAGGCCCAATGTCCCTTCCCGCTTGGGACCTTCTGCCTCTGCCCAGGAGACTCAATGTCAGTCCTTGGTCCTCTGTCCTCTTGGTCCTTGGTCCTCAGAGACCCTCAGACTTCCACTCAAGCCCCAGGGCTAGAGGACTGCCTCCAAAAATGCTCTCCCCTCCTCAAACAAAACAAAACACCTAATCGCCTTTGCAGTAGAGCCCTGAAGTGTGGGAGTGGGGTCTGTCCCAACTGCTACAGAACTGGCCCCTGTGAGTCTGGGAGAGGCCAGTCTGTAACACAGTAGAGGGAGAGCTCCACTGTGTTCTGGGTTCCCTCGGGCAGGGAATGCGGAAAGACCACAGGGACCCATCTAGGGGTCTCCGGCTAAGCTCTCCTGTCACCACCTTAGATACTGAATGATGGGGATGAGAAGGGACTGTCTATCTATCCCCCTTGGACCCTGAGCTGGGGTCACATGGGCTACGGGAGGCACCAGAGTGAGAGGCGTGAGTTCTGTAGCTGCCTTCAGGACACTGGGCTCCAGGCCCGCAGGCTGCCAGAGGCACCTGGCCAGCTCACCCACCTGGCAGCTGCCCAGTTCCCCGGCAATGCTCTGCTATACCTTCATGCTCTAGCTGTGCCTTTCCTCCCGCTAACAGAGGTGTGAATATGTCTCTGTGTATGTGTGTATACATGTGAATGTACATGTATATCTGTGTACATGTGTTTGAATGTATGCGTGTTTATGTGTGCTTGTGTGTAGATGTACACGTGTATGTGTATATAAGGCTGAGCCTGAGGGGCCCAGGGAAGCCTACCTGTAGCCAGGCTCCCCAACCCCTCCACCCCTGTGACTCATACTCCACCCCACAACCTGGGTTCCTGGACCTCAGTGTCTGTCAGCTGTAGGGGCGAGGAAGGCAGGGAGGTCAGGAGGTCCCAGGTCTGTGAGGAAGCTCCTGAACTTTCCAGGCTCCAGGTCAGGACAGCAAGCGCTGAGAACCTCAGCTTAGCCGCCACACCCCAGCAGGAGAGACGCCCTCCCCTGCCTCATGGCCAGCTGACCCAGTGGTGGACAGGAATCGTGAGCCAGTGAGCTCACCTCTCCTGGCTCCAGGCAGCAGTGCCGCCCACCTCTGGAGAATTCCATGACTCAGGTAAGAGGGGTGGGGCTCAGCCAAAGTCTCTGAACCCAGGTCGTGGGGCTGCACTGTGCTGTCCTTGCGGTGGCCCCGGGAGGTGCACACTGGGTGTGGCGCAAACACTGTGGTCTACAGGGTGGCACCTAGGAGGTCGCTGTAGAGTGTATGACACACAGAGGGGCAGAGCTGATGGGCAGAGAGGCCAAGGGCTGCCTGAAGTAACTGCCACTTGGCTGCTCCCCTCAGCCCATCTGAGGACCCTCCGGGTTGATTGTATACCTCTCCCTCTGCCGTTTCCTGGCCTCTCGCCTCTCCTGCCCTCATTAGCCCTGGTTGTCTCCCTTAGCGTCCCTGCTACTCTCTGGTAGAGGTGTGTCCTAGTCTGTTGCTGCCTTCACACAGCTACCCCAGTGAACAGACAGACACTGCAAATTGACAGTAACACGAGCTTGGGTGGAGGGAAGGTATAGAAGAAGGAAAACGGGCAAGGGACAGGCAGCCAAGCCAACAGCCTGTCAGCCAGGGCAGGCTTAGACAGCCGCTTCGAGGGCCTGAGGGGAAGGGAGTCAGTGGCTGGTAACAAAACAGACCTGACAGGACTTCATACAGGGCCTGACCTCAGTGGCTGAGGGAAGCAGCAAGCAGGCCCGGGTGGCTGGTACTGTCTGAGAACTCCAGGGAAGGAGCAGGGCCACAGTCTGCCAAACTGGAGCCCAGGAGGTGGGTGTATCCAGTTGGAGTATTAGCGTCTGTCTGTGTTGGGGGCCTGCCTGATAGCAGAGGAAGCAAACAGACATAGAAATTAAGGCACTGAAGGTCTGGTCGCGCTCAGGAAAGCTCCCGCGTAATGAGCTGAATCGGGCCTCATAATTCATGTTGTTGACGTCCAGCCCATCAGTACCTCAGACTGGGACTGTCTTTGGAGATAGGTCTTTAGATTTATTTTTCTTTTTAGTGCGTTCGTGCATGCGTGCATGTGTGTGTGTGCGCGCCCAAGCACGCACGTGTGTATGTGCATGTGTGTGTGTGCCCTCAGAGGTGAGAAGAGGGTATCAGAGTCCCGGGGGGATGGAACTAGAGCATTTGCAATCCACCCAGCATCGGAGCTGGGATGCCAGCTCTGGTCCCTATGCTAGGGCGAGTGTTCTTAGCCACTGAGCATCCTCTAGGGCTTGGTGAGTCTTCAGAGGTAATTACGGTAAAGTGAGGTCACTTTGTGGATGCTAATCTAATCTGGTTAGTGTCTTTATAAGTGATGCAGACTAAAACAGAGAGGGTAGACTGTGTAAGACTTGCTGAGAGAGCAGTCTCCCTGGGGTTTAACCTTGAACTTTCAGAATTGAGGAAATGAAGGTCTGTTGTTCAGATCACCTTAAATGTGGGACTTTTTCAGGTTAGTCCGAGCAGGAGCCAAGGTAGGAGAAGGTCCCTTGAGTGTTGGCGGTTCTTTTTTAAATTTTTTGGTTTTTAAAGACAGGGTTCTTTGTGTAACAGTCCTAGCTGTTCTGGAACTAACTCTAGTTCCAGTAGACCAGGCTGGCCTCGAACTCAGAGATCCTCTTGCTTCTGCCTCCGGAGTGCTGGGATTAAAGGTGTGTGCCACCACCGCCCGCTGTGTCGGGTGTTCCTAACAGTGAGATTTCATGCTGTGCCTTCCATCCACGCCTGACAATTGTCAACACAGCCCTCCTGTTCCTAGGCAGCAGCAGTGAACCCCAGTCCCTCAGGAGACACCCCTGCCGCCTAAGACGTTGCCATCAGAGCACCCGGCAAAGGTACGCGGGCACACATTCACAGATATGCTGGCCATTAAAGTGCTAGTTTTGCAAACTTGTTCTAGAGGTGTCTAAAGGATGTGGAAAACAGCCCTGCTTTGAAGACGTGTATAATCTGAACTGGCCACTTCAGCCGTGTCGTTTCCTGGTCTCTGGATTGGCAGGTGGGGGTGGGTGGGTACTGGGGCTCTGTTCGCTCCTGGAGTGGCTGGTTTGGGTCACTTCTCTGCCTAGGACTCTTGCCCTGGGTGGTGACTGAGTGGCTAGGTCCCTGTGTAGAGCTTGCCTTGCCATTGCCCCCTTTCTACATTAGCAGATCCTGCAGCTTCCTCCAACCTGAAGACCCCTGGCATCAGATTGCTGCTGTCCTCCTTCTCAGGAGCCTGGCCTCACTCTGCCATTCGTCAGGCAATTGAACAGCAAGGCTCTGACCTGAGCCTGTCTTTGTTTCCTGTCTTCAGAGAGGGGCAAAGGTCCACCCTGTGGATCCCAGGCTGCCATTAGGGGACAGCAGACAGGCCATGGCTTCAAGCTGCCTGAGAGGAGCCACCCCTTATTGTACCCTGGGTGGCAGGGCTGTGGTTAGGCGATGGAAGCCATGGGAGGGCAGATGCAGGCTCGTTTTTTTGTTTGTTTGTTTTTCGAGACAGGGTTTCTCTGTGTAACAGTCCTGGCTTGTCCTGGAACTTGCTTTGTAGACCAAGATGGCCTCAAATTCACTGAGATCCACCTGCCTCTGCCTCCCAAATTCTGGGATCAAAGGCGGGCGCCACCACTGCTAGCGCAGGCTGTTTTTAAAAATCTCTAATGAATGTGTGGGGGCATGCCTAGGTCACTTGTACGTGGACTTGTGGAGGTTAGGGGACAGCTTGGAGTTGTTTTTCTCTTTCCTTCTTGGGAATGGAACTTAGGTTATTAGGCCTGCAGAGCAAATGCCTTACCTGCTGAGCCCTCTGGCAGGCCTAAGGCTGGATTTCACCTGGGACAGTGGGGTCAGTCCTCCTCAGAAGTGGCCACAGAGAGGGTCTCTTCTGTTCTCTCTGCCCCCGCCGCCAAGACAGACAGTGCTGTTCTGAGGAGGCCTTACCCTGCTAGCTCTGAGTAAAGCCTGGGCGTAGCTGCTTCTCCAGCCCTGCACTGGGCTCTTCAGATTCTTGCCAAGTTCCTTCCATAAGGTTGTCAGGTGAGTTTAGGTCGCCTGTCGCCGGGAATCCCTTCTCATCTGGGACGCACCAGCTGATGGGCACTATAGATGTGCACGAGGGTCCCCTGCGCCCCTGTCCCTCAGACCCCTTCTTCATTACACTGCACAGACAGGTTCCAGGCACACAGGTGTCTACCATGAAGCCAGGTCAGTCAGGTAGGCTGCTCTGAGTAAGGCTTTCCCAAAAAGGGCTGTCTGTCCAGAGGGAACTGAGCGTGGGGTCAGCTGCTGTCTTCTGGAATGCGCCAGTGTGGTGATGCGGATTCCGGGGGCCTGTCGGTTGACATCTCACCAGCTCAGTTTGGGCTGCCTGGCAAAGGAAGTTTCTGAACGTGGCCTCAAAGGAGATAGCAACCACCAGGGAGATGGGGGTGGGGTGAGGACCTTGGCAGGCAGGAGCAGAGGCAGCTGGAGGGCAAAGAGGGTCTTGAGGCTGCTGGAACCTGACTCCTCCAGGGGATACCTCCTCCTTGCCAGCCCCAGCTCTCATTGGTCAGTATACCAAGGCTAGGAGGTCATGCAGTGGTGGGGTACATTGCAGGAAGCCCGGAGAACCTCTCTGACCGAGGGCTCCTCCATTCTGTTGGCCCCAGAGGACTGGTGGGCCCCTTGGGAGCCAGGCTGGGCTCGGGAAAGGCTAAGCCATGGTGGGGACAGATGTTTTCATTTTAGGGCTTGGGTCGTCATAAATTGTTTGTTCTCACCAAACCCTGTTTCCTATTAAGCTGACTCTGGGAGATGGAGAAGCATCCATGTGCTGTGTAGCTCCTGTGTGTGGTGGCATGTATCTTGTGTGCATGTGTACAGTATGCAGTTCATGTGTATATATGTAGCATGCAGCTTGCGTGCATGTGTATGTGTGTGTGCGTGCGCATAGCTGTGAGGATAGGCTGGGAAGGGAGTAGATGCTGTGGGCTCCTCTTCTCCTGGTCTTCCACAGGCAGACATGCCCTTTGTCCTGGGAACTGGTCCTTGGCTCTGAGCAGCCTCCTCCAACTGTAGCAGGTCCTAAACATGCCTAAATTGGGCTCTCACAGCAGGCTTGCCCTCAGTTTCCATCACTGCTTGTTGCTTGCTGCCTACCCCGCCTTCCCCTTTCTTGCCTCATCTATGGATTCTGGTACCCACTCTCCTCCATTTTTCTAGCTTCCAGGGCTATGGGATGCCGACCTGCTTGCTGTGGTGATGGAGCCCACTCCTGGCCAGTGACAGTTTAGGAAGAGCGGTGTGAAGCAGACCTGGGAATGGAAAAGCCCACCCCGAGCTGTGCTCGGGACGAGCTCACACCTTGATGCGACATGGGGAACCACAGCAGCCTTCTTGTGACTGAGGAGGACAAGCTTCGGCAGTGAAGCTCCAGATAGGCAGAGCCACTGCGTTAGCCTTTCTGGGGTTTCTTATCACAGAGGAAGATGCTGGCAGTCGTCAAGAAACACTCTCCCAGGATTCACCCACGCAGAAACCAGAATTCCTGGTCTCAGAGAACTTACATTCTCTATACTGCCGGTGTTCTCTCTCTTACAGTTCAGATAACCTGCAGTACTGCGGCTCAAGAGGCCCCCACAGAGCCGACTTTCCTGACAGGAGACTCTAGAGAGCCAAAGGGTTTAGCGACTAAGTTCCACACAAACCCAGTTCTCGAGCAGCGCCACCTGGCTGAGGTGGGGGATAGCACAGCAGCGGCTGGGGTAGAGTGGGGCGGCCTCTAGTCACAGAGATGGATGCTGAGTGGGGGGGTATGAAGAATGGAGGGGACCCATTTCCTAAAGCTTCATAATTATTCCGGCTGTAGTTCACCCCCGAAAGCCGGCCTGCTGTCTTTCTGGAGTACATCCTCTCGATCTCACACCACGCTGGGTCAGAACATTGCTTCTAAGCCTTTGTTGTAAACATTGATAACCACAGACTGAGACCAGAAACCAGAGACACTGGCCTAGAGCTCGGAGGTCCCTGGCTTCTGGGATCAACCTGCTTTTGTACCGTAAACAATAACCTGGCACTTCCAATCTGTTCATGTAGGTTACAACTATCAATGCATTTATTTAAAAACTAAACCAAAATAATAGTTAACACGTTAACAGATAACAAGGAGCCCACGATGTGATAATGACATCTTTCCACAAAGAATGGTTTTAAGACAAAGGGACACATTAACGGGAAGGAAGGGGCAGCGCTTTGCATTTTCAAATCTCTGACGGCAGACTGGCTCACTCGAGGACGTCTGGATTTTCCAGTCAGTTTCTGTCTGGTTGGTCTCTGTACCTCACACCGTGCAGCTCCTGGGAAACGTCACCAGAGCCTCTCAAGAATGAAAGTTGAATAAACAAGTGACAACTGATATGGAGACCAAAGGATAGCACCCTCAGGTCCCAGGTGTGGACTCTGGAAAACAGCCAGCGGGAGCAACTTAAGACCTACAGGTCGCCTACTTCTGGATCTGTCTGTGACTATTTCCGGGTAGAGGTAACTGGCGAGGAAGGGACTACTGTGTTGTGATCTATTTCTGCATCGTCATCTGTTTATACATTCTTCTGGTGGGCATCACTAGGCGTTCCCAGTCTTGAATTGCTGGGAAGGATCCTCTGTCTGCGCGCTTGAACCTGTCTCTCGGTGCCCGCGTGAGCATTTCCTCTTGGCATCCTTCGATGTTGGAAGTGCCAGGTCTCTGAGTAGATAACACTGTGGTAGACAGTGACGACGTTTTCCTGTCTCAGTTCCTATAGGTGGTATGGAAATTCTTTCTATTTCACATTTTCACCCACGGGTGCTGTTTTGGAGACCCATACACTTTTTATTATTATTTAAATTAATTTATTCATTTTGTTCAAAATCTAGACACGGCTCCACTGATGCATGTTTGACCTACAACAGCACACACATGTAACACGTACAGTGATTGTGTTTGGTATAGGCACACACCCATCACCGTGATCAAGATCATCTTGCTTCCATGTATCTTGTATCATGTATCAGTGTGCCGTGGGTTAGGGGTGGCCTCCAAAGCATGCTGCACTCTAACTGCCATTGTGACAGCCAAGGGGGAGAAGCCTCCTTTTCCAGTAAGCCTTCCCGTGTGATGAGATCTTCCACCATGTCATGCTGCAGCTGGAAGGCACTAGAATCTGTGACACTGGACAGATTTCAAATTCTCTAAACCCCGAGAAAGAATTCTCATATATAGTCTTTCTCCCCACCCCGCCCCCCGCCCTCACTCTGTCCTTTCTCCTTCCCCATCCTTTCCTTTTTTTGAAGCAAGGTCTCACTACGTAGCCCTGGCTGTCCTGGAACTCACTATGTAGACCAGGTTGGCTTTAAACTTTCAGAAATCTGCCTGCCTCTGCCTCCTGAGTGCTGGGATCAAGGGCGTGCGCCACCACACCCAGCTTGGCTTTTTTCTTTTTAAGATAGTTGCTTGGGATATCTGATGTTTAACCTTTGTTCTTTTCTGACATGCATTTAGCAAGAGATATTTCAATACAATTTAAGCAGCACCCCAAGTGGCTTTACTTATTTATTTATTTAAATTTGGGGAGGCAGGTTTCATATAGCCCACTGTGGCTTCAGATTTGCTATGTAGCTGAGAATGTAGCCTTGTTCTCTCAACTTCATGCTCAGTGATCCCTTCCTTTTTTTAAAGATTTATTTTACTTTGTGTGTATGTCTGTGTTTTGTCTTTGTGTATGTACGTCCACCATGTGTGGTCAGAAGAGGATGCTGGCTCTCCTACAGCTGGAGTTACAGATGGTTGTGAACCAACACATAGGTGCTGGAAACAACCTGGGTCCCCTGCACTGAGCCATCTCTCCAGCCTTGGTCCCTGTGTTTTACACATGGCCAGGGTAGGATATTCCAGGATGGTAGCACACAAGAGACCATGTAGGCTGTTTACTAACTTGAGCCTTGTGTCTGAGCACTTACATGGGATGTGATGACAGTTTAGGTGCCGGGGAATGAACTGCTGGTGAATCTTCCTTGCTTTGCGTGGATCTATCTACCTACCTACCTACTCATCCATTATCTATCTATCTATCTATCTATCTATCTATCTATCTATCTATCTATCTATCTTCTATCAAGGCAGGGTCTTCCTTCCTTCTCTTTCTTTCTTTCCTTTCGCAGGGCACCAGACCCCATTACAAATGGTTGTGAGAAACCATGTGGTTGCTGGGAATTGAACTCAGGACCTATGGAAGAGCAGGCAATGCTCTTAACCTCTAAGGCATCTCTCCAGCCTGAGGCAGGGTATTTCTATGTAGTCCTGGCCCATGTCTTCTGGGATTCTCTATGTAACTCGGCTGGCACTGAACTCACAGAAACTACATTTTGCTTCTGTCTCCCAAGTGCTGGGATTAAACGTGTGTGCCAATACATGGGCCTGCATTGGGATCTTGAATAGCTCTGCTGTGAGATCCAAAACTAGAAAGAAAGAAAACCCCATTTGCTAGGCTTGGGCACCACTTGTCTCTCAGTGTTTCATGCTGATAGCAAATGCAGGTCTTTACTGTTTGAGACACCCTTGACCTCTTCGGGATACTAAGAATCCTGCAGTGGCCTTGACTTTAGAGCCACAAGTCCATCAACAGAGCAGAGCTACTAAGTGGCAAGCACTGAGGTTGCAAGCAAAAACCAAGGGAACCACTAGTCAGGACCCCAGTCGTACCCTACGGCCTGAACACAGCACTTGGTCACTTAGCTATGGAAAAAGCTCTGATGCAAGAACTCAGCTCCCCAGAGGCTGAAGGATGCCATGTTGCCTAAAAAATAACGTGTTGAGAAATTCAGGGTATGGTGTGGTGGCCCATGACTGTGACCCTAGCACCTGGATGGCTGAGGCCAAAGACAAAGATAAACGTTCAGGGTTTAACAGGATCCTCCTGTGGACGTTTTCCAGAAGGTCCTTGGGGGTCATGGAGGGTGCAGTGGGACTTGGCTCCTGTGCATTCCTCTTATACACCACTAACTTCTTTTCTTCTCCCACCTTTGTCAGAGGGCTGTTTTACCTTCATTGCTGAGCAGAAGGGCCTGCTGCAGGTTGCTGTTAATGCATCCCTTGGAGAAAGAGAGCTTAGTGCACTCACTCAGGGGAAACCACCCATGGCCTAGGTATGGGGTCCATGGTGATGCTGCCCCGAGCCCAGGGGTGTGGGGATGGGTGGAAAAGGCCGGTGCTAACAGGTTTACACACTGATGTGGATGCCTCGCCATGGAGCCTTTGCACCTGCTGCTCCACTCAGCACAGCCCAAGGTGTGTAGGACCGAATTTGTGGGTCTCACAAGCCCCACAACACTTTGTTCACAGCTGGAAACATGGAAAAGAGCACACTTTTCATCTCAGACGGAATGCTGTCTTAATAAACCGCTCGCCTTCTGTTTGTCCCGTTAATTTGGCTGAAGGAAAAAGGCTGCTTTCAGAATTAAGTTTTCCCTAATGAATAATACAGTAGAAGAATTAATTTCTGCGTGACTTCAACTAAATCCCGGCCACCCCAACCCCCAAATCCCAGGTCAGCTCAGAGGCCACCCCCAACCCCCAAATCCCAGGTCAGCTCAGAGGCCACCCCAACTCCCAAATCCCAGGTCAGCTCAGAGGCCACCCCAACTCCCAAATCCCGGGTCAGCTCAGAGGCCACCCCCAACTCCCAAATCCCGGGTCAGCTCAGAGGCCACCCCCAACCCCCAAATCCCAGGTCAGCTCAGAGGCCACCTCAACCCCAAAGAGCTATTTTCCCTCCTTGAAGGTTAGTGTCATGTGGGCAGGTACAGTGTTTATGGAATTCTGGACTGCCAAGCAGCAGGCAAACACATCTTGGGTATGTGACATGCCCATAGATGCGCAGACACACACACACACACAGACACACACAGACATACATGTGCATGGACACGCACAAGCATATGCATACTAAAACAAAAATTGTCAGTATCTGAGAAAAAAGACGTGTAGGCTGGATGGCACAAACGTGTAATTCCTGCACTGAGAGGAGGCACAGGCAGGAGGATTGCTGTGAGTTTCAGTCTAGTGTGGCTCCAGTATGAGAACAGGCCTCAAGAAGAAAAGCAGCGCTGGGGAGTTGGTTCAGTGGGTAAGGGCAGGAGTTCAGTTCCCAGCACCCATGTGGCAGCTCACAACCTTCTATAACTCCAGGTCCCGTCTGATGCCCTCTTCTGACCACTGTAGGCATCAGGTATGCAAATGGTGCGCACGTAAACATGTAGGCAAAAACTCATACACACAGAATAGAAATAAATCAGTCTAAAAACAATATAAGAAAAAGGGAAATGGCATACAGTGTTGATGCGTTTGTCATGTGTCCAAGGCACCAGGATCCCGGGAAAGCTCTAGATTTTGGGTTCAGAAGTTTAGAAATAAGTCACCTACTGAACAGTGAGTTCTCTGTTTATTACTGGGTACCCCCCTGCAGTACAGTCAAAGCCGAGCGACCTACTAACTGGCAGCAATTTCCCGGTCCTCAGTGTGAGAGGGGAGCACGCCGTGTGCCCCTCTGTGGCAGAAGACACACCGGCAGTCTGTCTGCTTCTGCTCCTAGACATGAAGGAACCAGCAGAGCTGCAGCGCTGGGGGCGGGCGTGGGTGTGCCCCGCTTCAGTCAGAGTCCATGGCAAACAGCTGGATGTCCTGCGGGTTCCAGTACAGGCCTACTGCTGAGTTGTAGACCAGAGACCAGACATAAGGGATGAAAAACTCCTCAGGCTGCTCCTCTTCCACATATCTGAACTTCAGTTCTGGGAATTTCTGCAATGAGAACAAGGTGACTTTTCACGTACAGGAAGAGCAGGAAGAGCAGCGGTGTGTGTGCAGGGCCCTCCCCAGAGTGGCTACAGGCCGAGAGAACCAGGCCTTCACAAATTCTGACTGTCAGTGGCTTCCGGGAGAGTGGAACTTACCTGCTGTGCTGGAGAGTTTGTGTCAATGTGACATAAGCTAGAGTCATCTAGAGGAGGGAACCCCAGCTTAGAAAATGCTCCTGAAAGATCAGGCTGTAGGGCATTTCTTTCTTTTTTTTTTTTAATATTTATTTATTTATTTTATATACAATATTCTGTCTACATGTATGCCTGCAGGCCAGAAGAGGGCACTAGACCTCATTACAGATGGTTGTGAGCCACCATGTGGTTGCTGGGAATTGAACTCAGGACCTTTGGAAGAGCAGGCAATGCTCTTAACCGCTGAGCCATCTCTCCAGCCCTGTAGGGCATTTCTTAATTAGTGATTAATGGGGGAGGGCCCAGTCATTGTGGGTGGTGGTCCTGGGTTCCACAGGAAAGCAGGCTGAAGTAAGCCAGTAAGCAGCACCCTTCCGTAGCCTCTGCATCAGCTCCTGCTTCCAAGTTCCTTCCCTGCTTGAGTTCCTCCTCTCACTGCTTTTGGTGATGAGCTGTTATACTGAACCTTGAGTGAAATAAACCCTTTCCTCTCCAAGTTGCTTTGGTCATGGTGTTTCTTTACAGCAACAGCAACCCTGACTAAGACACCTGAGGCCACAGCAAACAATATAATGACCTGGCTAGTTCACTGAGGAGGGACCTAAAGAGGTGGGGTAAAAGGAGGCAGGGCTTTGCTGGCTGGCAGACAAGGTAAACATCTTGTCCTGCTCAATGTCAAGGCCTGGTTCTTCTTGAGAGATCCTGTCTTGGGGAGTGGTCATGTTGGAGGTGAGAATCTTTCCTCAAAAATCCTCAGCCTTGCCGGGTGGTGGTGGCGCACGCCTTAAATCCCAGCACTTGGGAGGCAGATGCAGGTGGATCTCTGTGAGTTCAAAGCCAGCCTGGTCTGCAGAGCGAGTGACAGGACAGGCTCCAAAGCTACAGAGAAACCCTGTCTCGAAAAACAAATGACAAACAAACTATCCAGCCTTCTCACTGTATGAAGTTCACAGAGACAGAGAGACTTTGGTCTAGGGAAGTGCTCATCTGAGTGGCTGTGTTAATTTAGTTGTGTGATAAATTCTTTACAAGAAAGTGATTTTTATTTATTCATTTATTTATTATTAATTAATTCTTTTCAAGATAGGGTTTCTGTGTAGCTATGACTGCCCTGGAACTAGTTGTGTAGACCAGCCTGACCTCAAACTCAAGAGATCCGCCTGCCTCTGCCTCCCAAATGCTGGGATTTTTTAAAATTTATTTTTATTGAGCTCTACATTTTTCTCTGCTTCCTTCTCTGACTCTCCCCTCCCCTTAAACCCTGTCCCAAGGTCCCCATGCTCCCAATTACTCAGGAGGTCTGGTCTTTTTCTATTTCCCATGTAGATTAGATCCATGTATGTCTCTCTTAGGGTCTTCATTGTTGTCTAGGTTCTCTGGGATTATGATTTGTAGGCTGCTTTTCTTTGCTTTATGTTTAAAAACCACTTAATCCACCATATAAACAAACTGAAAAGTAAAAAAAAAATCACATGACCATTTCATTAGATGCTGAAAAAGCTTTTGATGAAATACAACGTCCCTTCATGACACAGGTCTTGAAGAGAGCAGGATACAAGGAACATACCTAAACATACTTAAGGCAATCTACAGCAAGCCAACAGCCAACACCAAAATAAATGGAGAGAAACTCCCAGCGATCCCACTGAAATTAGGAACAAGACAAGATTGTCCACTCTTCATACCTATTCAATATAGTTCTTGAGGTCCTAGCCAGAGCAATAAGATAACAAAAGGAGATCAAGGGGATACAAATCAGAAAAAAAAAAAGTCAAATTCTCACTATTTGCTGATGATATGATAGTTTACATAACTGAGTGCGGGGATTAAAGGCATGCACCACCACTACCCAGCAACAAAGTGATTTTTATTTTTATTTTTTAAAAAGTCCTGAGCCCTGAGCTAAAGGGGGAGGCATGATTGGCTAGGGAGCAGCTGGCTCTGCAGTCTGGCTTCAGCCTCATCCCACTAGGGACAGAGAGGCCAAGTTCCTTCCTCTTAGGACTTGGGCTGACCCTGTACATAGTCTCTTCCTGGCCTCTGGGCTGGCAGGTTGGTTGCCTGAGGTAGCACTTAGCATTGTACCACAGCATCAAGCCTTGGCTTCTAACCTGAATCATATTCCTGATTTACTAAGCCACCAGGGCCAGAGGTCTCTTTCCCTGTAGCCTGAGGAGCAGTTGGGTCTACTGAAAGCCTTGTGGCCTTTTCCCCAGTCATGGAGCCCCGCCAGGAGAGGCAGGGCGACCAGACTGGGGGAATTCTGGGAAGAGGAAAGGAGACATGCACTTGCAAGCCAGATGCAGAGGAAGCACAATGAAAATGCCATACTGAGAAAAGGTATGAGCCATGTGGCTAAACATAGATAAGAATTATGGGTTAAACTAAGTTGTAAGAGCTAGTTAGTAGTAAGTTTGAGAAATAGGCCAAACAGTTTATAATTAATATAAGCCTCTATGTGTTTATTTGGGACTGAACACTGAGGGATTGGGCAGGACAGAAACTTCTGTCTACACACACACACACACACCCCTTTACCATGAGCACCTTACTGAAGAGAAATGTGGCATCCCCCTGCCCATGGCTTACTGCCATCTTGGCCATCAGTGGTGCATCAGGGCTGTCCTGGTTCATTCATTGCACATAAAACCACGACAGGTCTCAGAAACCAGGCACTTTCTGAGCATCTGGCATATCACTGACACTTGCTGAATGGACTTCAGAGCCACACAATCATTTTGGGACAGGTCTCAGAGACACTACTGTACAGAAAGAGAAGTGACACACAGTCTGCTTAAGTCACCTGCCAAAGGGACCACAGCCGGCAGGATGTGGGACTCTTCCATTGCAGCCCCTCAAACCAAGGATTGGGCTGTCCATCCTCAGAACACCTGCAGCTAGGGTGGATATGAGGTTTCCTCAATAGTCTACTTCAACTTTGGTGCCTGGGTGCCTTCTTCTCTCTGACAGGCCAGGCTAGGACCAGGAGAGCAAGCTGGGCACTTCAGGGTATTTCCCTGGGACTTTGGTTTCTCACTTTGTATTAAATGTAGGACTTAAGAACTCCTTTCAATTCTGACTGGCTATCAACTGGCCCTAGTGGGGGCTCTAAACCTCTCTATTTCTCGCCATGGCTGCTGACCCCACTGTAACCGTAAAGTCAAGCAGGCGCAGGTTTCATACAGCTAGCTTCACAGTAGACACCTATGTTCTCCAAGGTCACTCACCTGTTCTGGCCTTCAAGGCCAGTTCCTCTAACTAAGACCAAGACAATACTAGGTTGTTGTTCAGTGACTCGGTGGTCTAGGAAGTTATTACTAAGTACCTTCCAGGGTTTAGTCTGGCTAATGCTGGCTGATGACGACTGATCATTTTACAGACAGTGTTTCCAAGCTGTGGTCTCCTGAGTGTGCACCATGAGTCACAGGGAAATAGAGGGCAGAGAAGAACAGCATGACACCATGAACAACTGCCACTGCTGGGGACAAGTCTGCACAGAAACACAGCACACATGGCTCCGAGACCACAGCACAGCGCCTTTCTCTGTGTCTGCTGTCTTTCTCCTTGAGTGAACGACTGAACTGTGAGCTATTATTATTTCCTGTTTTTTGTTTTAAGTCTTCACCAGCAGGTCACATGGTTCACAAAGGGCTGATGAACAAACAGCAAAGAAAACAGAGACTGTCTTCCAGACTGGTGACACGAAGTAAAGCCCCTCCTACTGAAACGAGTTATTTGTAAGCCTGGCTGACCTAGGACTCTGAAAGAGCAGATAACAGGCATAAATGGTAAGAATTTTCAAAATGCTATTCAGCCAATCTGATGCACAAACTGGGCCTGCATCACAATTATCATGGCCCCCAGCCCCATTACCACAACCTGTCTGGTTAGGTAGAGACTTGAACGGGTATCCCTAAGACCATTGCTTCTCTGAGATGTCTTAGGATGCTCAAGAGCCAAGGAAAAGAAAGACACGAGGTTTTATTTAGAGCTAAAGACAGCAGGGACATATCTTGTCAGAATGCAGTCCAAAAATGTCATGTCTGAAAGTCAAATCAAAAACCCAGAAAGGCACCCTTCTCTGTACACTCCTCTGCAAGCCTATGGAGAACAATAATGCCACCCTGTGTGGCTGAGGGACATCCAGCATCCTCACTGGGGAGCGTCTCCATCCCTGTCACCCCAACAAATGCTGCCTGGCAGCTGCAAAGGCCAGCCGTGTGCCAGTGGACACCCTCAGGCCATCGCAGCTCCACTTTCTCCTCCCCTACTCTGCCCCGTTGGCACTTCCCAGGCCCCCTTGTGGCTCCTGCCAGTGACTTTCGGGTTACTGTGTCCTGAGGACCACTGTGTCCTAGGAAGGGAGAGGTGTTTGAGAGGGACAAGGGGGTTGCCAGGTAGCACATGAGCTCTTCTGGCCCTGGCCAGCTCAGGACAGCAGCAAGCTATCTCAGCCCAGGTGCGTCTGGTAGGAGCCTTGGCTTTCACACTTTCTTCAGGATTCCTGGCCTGTGGCATAGTCCTGACACGGGAGAAACCCACCTCTGAAGCTAGGAGCTTGGTCTTAGTCCAAAGCTCCTCACAGCAACCCTGCTGTTTTGAGTTTTGGAGCCAGAGGTAATACTAGACTCTTAAGTGGGGCCGGGAACATTTCTTTTTTATCTGTCAGCTCCAGTGAAATCAACCTACCACAGTGGGACATCCGGACGCTCCGCTCAGAGAAAAAGCAGAAGTCTGATTTGTCGGAGAGACTTGGATGTAGCAAGCACACCAAAAGCCTACAGCCTGGGTCTGTTGTCAGTCATGTGATCTGGTGAAAACCCACAGGAAGTCAGCGAGCAGATGTAGGGTACAACTGTAATAATTTTATTACCACAGAAGTTCAGCGGAGACTTCCAACTTCCACCTAAAGTCTACAGAGATAGCATCAGACGTCCAGCGAGCACCTGGCAGGGTTCCAAGAAGTTAATGCAATTTACAATCAAACAGCTACACAGCACACTGAAGAAAGTTTTCTGCACACAGTAAGTAGGGTAGACAAGTAGAAGAGGGTGGCCACTGGGTCTGAGGCAGCCAAAACTGGCTGGCAGCTGGGGCGGGCTGGGACTGACCAGCAAGCCACTGTCCACAGTGCTGGTTTGTAGTGGGCAGCCCACTCAGACAGTGGAAAAGTGGCTTCATGAGCCTGTCACAGGGCAGCAAAGAAAACTGTGTTCCTTGTGAAGCCCGTGCTTGTATTACAGATGTGAGGATCATCCACCCACCTCAGACATCAGAGTGTAACTTCCACGCTTCCTCTCACTGTCACTGAGCAACAACTGCATCTGGGTACCGCATCTGGGGCAGCAGAGGAGAGAGAGAGAGAGTCTCTGTGCAGACCTGGGCGGACTCCAGAGGGGTCACAGGTGCCAGCAGAGCATGGGGAGCTGGGAAGAGGAGGGACCTGAAGACTCCCATGGTCCTGCCTAATACCGGGACCAGAAGAGCTAGGTTGGGCATCCGGTGGGAGAAACGGTGAACTGGCAAACCTGGAGGCACCGATGCCATCAGACCATGTGATTATGGAAGGACAGAACGGGCGCAGATGTGTCAAGACGCAGCCCCCAGCAGAAAGAAGACAAGCACTAAGCAGCAGGGCTGGGGACAAAGTGTGTCTACTTCTCAGGAATTTGTGATCACTACTCTTGTTTCAAAAATTTTTATAAATTATTTACTCATCTTACATGTCTAGGTGTTTTACATGCATGTATGTATGCACACCAGGGACGTGCCTGGTGCTTGCAGAGACCAGAGGGGGTGTCAAGTCCCCTGGACTGTAGTTAAGAATGGTGGTGAGTCACCATGTGGGTGGAGAATCAAACCTGGGGACTTTCTAAGAGCAGCCAGTGCTCTTAACCACTGAGCCATCTCTCCAGCCTCTACTTTTACTTTGAGTTAGTAATAGGGGTCTCACTATGCTCTCCAGGTTGGCCTTAAATACTTGTAATCCTAGTACTTGGGTTATTGAGGCACAAGGATCCCAAGTGAGTGAGTTCTAGGATATCCTGGACTATCTATACAGACACTGTCTAAAAACAACACTGCTGTCTTAGTTACTTTTCTATTGCTGTGCTGAAACACCACAGCCAAGGCAACTTGTGAAAGAGAGCGCTTACTTGGACTCGGGATTCCAGAAGGTTGGAGTCCATGATGGCAGAGCAAAGCCATGGCAGCAGAACAGCTGAGAGCTCACACCTCAACCAGAAAGCAGGAGCATGCTGGGATGGGTATGAGTCTTGTGAAACTCATGCCTACTCCCTGAGACACATCTCCTCTAACAAGGCCACACCTCCTAATTCTTCACATGCAGTTCCATACTGAGGACCAAATATTCCAACATAAAAGCCATTCGAAACACCACAACATAGATAAACAAAAAGAAAACACAAAGCTATAAATTTGGAACCCATAACCAGGTGGCTCAGGTCACAGAACACTGCATATCCGGGAATATAGTCGTTGGCTATGCAGGGGGGGACAGCTGGGGCTTTCCAGCTAGCAGGCATAATCCACTTGGAGCTCAGAAATGGCTCCACCACTTCTGAGTGTCGACAGTGAGAGTAAAGGATATAAGTTGACACCTCCCCCACACTGACCAGCAAATCACTATATTTTTGTTGTTGTTGTTGTTATTGCTTTCATTTTTTAGAAATGCATTATACTAGTTTTTAATATTACAGGAAACAATGGGTTTACGACATTTTCATACATGTACAGAGTGTACTGTATTGAGCATACCTCTCGCTCAGCCACAACTTGAGGCTCAATATGTGAAGCCTGGAGCAAGTATCCCTGCTGGACCTTCCTCTAAAGGCAGAGGCCCAAGGATAGGATGGGGGCTTTCCTTTGGCTTCAGTCCTCAATGTCTCATTGCTGGGTGCTTGTGGCTGCCTGGAGCAGAAAGGGTAAGCCCTCTGCCTGCAGGGGTAGGGGGAAACTGGCTGGTGTGGTGTGGCCAGCAGTAGGTCAGGTACACAGCACAGAACTGTCTGTAAAACTTTTGCTACAAGCTGGCCCGGAGGGGATTCAGGGACAACTAGAACTGTGCCCTTCCCTTCTGAGGGGAGCTTATCACAGAAGAAAGGCAGATGCTTGGATGGAAGTAGTGGGCTTGCAGCGTATGTGTGATCTGTGTGATCTGACTACAACACCAGAACCTCCCCCCCCCCATGACTAACAGATGTGCCCCTTAGTATGCAAGAGCATGGCCAGAGGCTTAACAGGTCAGAGAGTGATATATAAAATAAAATAAAAATGCTTGGGGCTAGAGAGACAGCTCAGTGGTTAAGAACATTGCTTGCTCTTGCAGAGAACCCAGGTTTGGTTCCCACCATCCAAGTGGCTGCTCACAATCATCGACAGCTCCAGTTCTAAGGGATCTGATGCCCTCTTCCGGCCTCCACAGGGACCAGGCACGCAAGTGGTGCACGGACAGACATGCAGGCAAACACCCAGATACACACAATAAAATCATTTGCAAAGACTAAAGGAAGAACTTTTGGATGAGCTAGTGGAGCAGTGGTCCAGAGTTTTCTGGGACAAATGAGCTTTATGAAGTCCATGGCCCCAAGGAGAAATGAGCTGTGCTGTTTGCAACTCGGAGGTACTTCAGTCTGCTCTCAGACATACATGGGCCATGGTATGGATGTTGTATTTCACATAGCTATCAATATGGTAAAGCAAGTGAACCCTCTCACAGATATACTCGTTATGGGGTGAGGGGTTAGAGTGGAGTACCGTGTATGAAATGAAAAATTCCGTTTTCAGCGAGTTCTTTATCAGACCCTTGCTGAGGTTGCACTGTGGGGTAAAGAAGGCAATGCGTGGCCTCGAATGTAAGCCTCAACTGCTTATCTGCAATCATTCGTCTTCACGGTAATTTTTCCACACTCATTTGCGAACGAGGGAGATGGGCGAAGAATTAGAAGCAGGTTCTGTATCATATTTAGTTAAATTAGTGAAAAATAAGGATCTTTGCCATATTTGAGATGTGTACAGGGAGATGCAGAGGATGACGGGACAAGGACAGGCAGGAGACTCAGCAGTGACCTCCAGCCTTTGCCACGTACGTCGCAGAGGTATTTGGAAAGGGAATTCCAGCAAAGACAGTCTGAGATAAGATGTCTGCGCCTTTTTCAGACCCAGGCCAGCTGGCCTTGGTGAGTTCCCGATAGAACCGGCAGACAATGAGGACTACTGAGACCTCAAGAACAATGGCAATGGGCTTTTTGATCCTACTGCACGTACTGGCTTTGTGGGAGCCTAGGCAGTTTGGATGCTCACCTTACTGGACCTAGATGGAGGTGGGTGGTCCTTGGACTTCCCACAGGGCAGGGAACCCTGATTGCTCTTTGGGCTGACGAGGGAGGGGGACTTGATTAGAGGAGGGGGAGGGAAATGGGAGGCGGTGGTGGGAAAGAGACAGAAATCTTTAATAAAT